>NC_073746.1:275324864-275625039 GCF_029784135.1 Toxorhynchites rutilus septentrionalis | reverse complement strand
TTACTACCACTATTGAAGCAGCACGAGGGCCCGACCATCTTCTGGCCGAATCTCGCTTCGTGCCACTATTCAAAGGACGTGTTGGAGTGGTACGAAGCCAACAAGGTCACCTTCGTGTCAAAGGAAATGAACCCGCTAAACGCGCCGGAGCTTCGCCCAATAGAGAAATATTGGGCGATTATGAAGCAGGCCCTCCGGAAGAACCCAAAAGTTGTCAAATCGGAGGCGGACTTCAAGAGAAAATGGATTTCTGTTAAAAAAAAACTACAACCTGACGTTGTACAGAACCTTATGGACGGGGTAAAGAGGAAGGTGCGAGCATACGGGCTTGGGCTCGAAGTATGAATAAAAAGAAAATACCAAAAGTTGTTTAATAGTTTTTATTTTACTGTCTAAGTTTTCAAAAGGATCGGTCTACTGGGCGAATTTCTACAGCGTTTTTTCCGTGATGCAATTTGATGTGACACACCCTTTAAGAATAAATAAATAAATATAAAATCCCCAATTTCAAACGGGATTCACTACTTCACCTAAACAGCATTAATAAGCTCGTTGTAATTTGAGGAATGAATACGTCGTTGTTTGAGAAATGTATTAGTATTTTCACCTTTTCTTCAACGTGGAGCGAATGTTAACATTCAAAGTGGCAAATGTCTCTAGTTGCAGTATCTAGGATACAATAGATAAAAAAATTGAAAAAGTTGCCCCACGCTTGTCATAGGTAGCCCCGCACGACGGTAGTTTTCTTTCGTAGCGCATGAAGCTTCGAACTTCAAACCAGCACCAGTTTGCACAGCAGAAGATCAATCTAGGTCAAGTTTGAATAACCTTCGTTGTAGCACTTCTGGCCAAAAAAGCGTATTCTGCACAGCACACGTTCAACATTTGGCAAGTCACTTGTAGCCAAGAGCATATACTATCAATATATATTTTATTTCTCTTAGTGACACTTGACATAAGCTGTCTCCGGAGTGAATTGAAGGAAGTGCCACTTGAGACAGTGGCAAATCGAATCGATCACTTCTGGTTGTGTTCTCGGGAGAACGGTAGCCGTTGTGTGCTGACGAAAATTTTTTTAGACGACTATGAAACGCTTTTGAACGAAGTATTAGCTAACAGAACTATGTTTTTTCATTCACGATAAAATCTAAACAATAATAATCCAAACCGTAACATGCGAAAGTCGATTTTTGGCATCAGAATATTCAGATCAAATAAAACCCTAGAGAGTTTTTTTCTCAGCGAAGCACTTTTTGAATGTAATACAAAAAAAATTTGCACCGTTCCATTTTCCTGAATTTGTTCATAATAAATAATTTATTCCACAAATCCATTGCAACATTGCAGTTCAACAACCGTGCAAAAACGTAGAATTTTCTTGTAACCGATCGAATCACCAAGAGAGGAATAAACAACTAATAAAGTGATATTATCTCCCGACGTATCGATGGCCAATTCCCGCGTAATTCCTCTAACCAATGTTCGAACCCAGGAGGCACTCAAATGCCAACGATCATCCGACGATAACATGCTCGAGCGGGTAACCTTCCGCTGTTCGGCGGTGCAAACGAGCGCATCCTCTCCATAGTTGTACAATGTAAGACATCATCTAATGGTATGCTTTTTTTGCTATTATTTAGCAGTATCTCGGAAAAGACCACTTAGCAAGCTACTGCCAACTACATGGCCACTTTTGCGAACGGGTCGGAACCGGCCCCAGCATCTAGCGGCGCGCGAACCATGAGAAGGGTAAAGCATGTTACCAAAGGGGAGAGTAGTAGTAATGTTGTTCTTATGCGATGCATATGCAGTGGATGGGAAAAACAAAGAAAGTTGTTCAACGACTTGGCTATCATGCGCAGCTAAAAAGCGTTTAAATTGTCAGAAGAATTACACGATTATAGAAGAAAAGAAGGAATTGCAGTAAAGCGAACAAAAAAAAAAAAGTTACAACAATATGGCCAATCACTTGTAGAACCAGAAATTCTCGAACGGCAGAAACGACGGAGAGTCAGCTCATGTTCAATTTTATTGTAAAACTTTGCGAAAGGGAGATAATAATTCGGAATGCAGTGGGGAAAGAGTGAATGGTAATGGGTGGTAAGTAGCGGACAGTCACGAGTCCTCAAGTTGAATAGCTGATAATGTATAGTTCTGATTCCTTCGAACGATATCAAACGAACTCGTAAATCGTGGAACTTCTGGCAATCAAACATAATCCTTTTATGTTGTAACAAAGTTTTTCTCGCCCTGAAGTCTGCCCCTTATTGCGAGCAAATAATGACGCACTCATTTCTTGCAGATCACATCAACACACATCATTTGCAGCAGTATCAACTAAAGACGGGGCCTCTTCCGATCGATTCCCCCGAGTATGCTTGGGAATAGCTGTACCTATTAAGGCTCTAGCAAATATCAGCGAGAATTTCGTATCGTGACTATCCAGTCAAGTTCATAATGCATGCGCAGAAGGGTGCCGAAAGGGGTTTGTAGTAAAACAAGCCAAGCTGGAAGCAACACCGAGCCCAACAGAGGGAAATGAGGAAAAAAACAGCACAAAGATATTTCTCTTCGCAACCCGCCGCTAAGTCGTGCTACCAATCAGCTCGCCAAGTTACCTCGGTAAGGCCGTGATTCCCATGAACTTGACTTTGAAAACAACCAGTTCTAGCGTTTGTTTCTGCAGAGTGAGAAGGGCAACAAAAAAACACAGAAAGCTCTCGCACTCCAAGGGAACACAATACGTACGTAATCTATCGCGCCGTAACCCCTCGGGGCACTCTGGATGGCTCTGCCGAAGAAGATCTGCGCGCTGTCTGCAGAACACGTAATATTTATTGTTGTTATTAAAACGTACACAAACTCGGCATTTTTATTCGCTCTGGCTGCTGAGTCGTGAGTTGGCTTTTTCCTTTCACGAACGAGAGGGTTCTTTTATTTCACTTTAAATGGTAATTTAGATCTGCCGGAGTTAGGCACTAAATCAACGACTGGGTTCATAACCGCAACGCCACGATGTGACCCCCGGAGCCGGACTCGGAGAATGATTGAGGAGGTTAACGATGTTGGGATCAGACCTGCGCATCTGAATATTCAGCGGATATCGAAAGCTCAAATGATTTTGATTTATTCATTTGCGGAGGAGTCGTTGAACACATGCCAGTTTGCTCAAATCAAGGTAAACTTAGTTAGTTTGAATTTCCGATGTTGTTTCTTTGAATGCAATTTCAATTAAGAATGAGTGAGTGAGTAAAATTGTGGACAAATTTTGATGAGAATGTTGATGCTATACAGAAACCATGATTGTAATTGGTGGTTAGGGTCTTCGTAGTCAAATGGTTGCGCGTCCGCTCATTAAGCTATCGATCATGAGTTCAATCCCAGGACCCTCCATTAGTTTAACTTCTGATTGACCTTTTACAAGGCCAGAGATGCGTGACTTTGATACTTTGAGGCCTCTTCAATGGGAAGAATCAATCCAATCAATGAAATCGATTATTTTCAAACCTTGTGCTAAAGGTAACGGCCACCACAATTTTCATTATCATATGACCAATTTCAATTACGACTATCTTTTTAAAAAGAGTGTATTCAAAATCATTGATCTGTTTAAAAAAAAATCGTAACTCAAAATCCAGAAGTCTGATTAAAAGATGGTGTTTGACAACCGAGATGTTCATGAACTATTCAGTAAAATAACATTCAAAATACACTGTTAAAAAATCTTGCTCAAAACATGAATTTAATATCAAAAACTATTAGATCTTAAACACTTCCCCTTCGGCATTTTTTTTTTTGTATATTTTTATTAGAAACCTCTTCGAATTTATCAAAGTTTGACTTGAAGTGACGCCGTGTCGGACTGACCAAAATGGAGATATGAATTTAAAAAAAAATGGGATTTCAATACATTGCGCATTCGTAATCATTTCAGAAAAGTAAAATGAAAAATGGGATATAATGCGATTATACATAAAAAAAACCCAATAACCAATTTTTATTATATTATTGTGTGGTTGGTTCATCATATTGAAAATCATTTCAGTTTGGTGTGGAATCGGGCAATGGCAATTTCTCAATAGTTCGCAGAGATATTTGTATCAAATTACTTAATTACTTACGAATCCTGCGCACACCTAGTGGTGTAGAGGGCCAACGTCGTCCCAGGCGCGCTCCTGGGCATCAAAATAGTTATTGTATACTTCGTTAACCGCCTACAACTTCTCGATGGGGTTAGGGTCCAGGTTTTGTGGAAGCCATTCCAGCGGTTTGATTCGACATTGCCGGAGAAAGACATAATCTTCTTGACAGTATGCTTCGGGCGTCACAATTTTCATCATCATATGACCAAATTTGGTAATTTAATTTTTTAGAAGGAAAAAAAATTCAAAATCGTTGATCTTTCGTTCCAAAAATCGTAACTCAAAATCCAGATGTCTTATTGAAATATGATGGTCGACAAAGTTGTTGGAAAATTAATGGACTATTTAGGAAAAATAACATTTTAAATAACAAACTTTTTCTCAACGGATTTTAATGTCTAGGGAACCTGTTCACGTATTAATACGGAGCTTCTATAAATAATAGATAACGGTAACAAAAAATTATTAGCTAGGAAAGAGAAGAGGATCTCTTTCAAAGGAAATAAACACAGACCAGCGCGACACTCATAACATCATTGGCTTCGCGGATGACATCGTTATTCTCGTGACCGGAGAATCCTTGGAACGGGTCGAAATGCTCGCGACCGAGTCGATAGACATGATCGGAAGGTGGATGCAAAGTGTGAAACTGCAGATAGCCCACCACAAGACGGAAATGCCGATTGTCAACAACCGCAGGACGGTGCAACGTGCAGAAATCACAATTGGAGAGCACTCGATAACCTCGAAGCGAGACTTAAAATATCTGGGGGTGCAGATCGATAATCGATTGAACTTCAACAGTCACGTCGACTACGCTTGTAAAAAAGCAACGAAGGCAATCAATGCACTGACACGAATCATGCCCAACAACTTTGGCCCAAGCAGCAGCAAGAGGCACCTTTTGGCTAGTGTCTTCTTATCGACATTACGATACGGGGGTCCAGCCTGGATCGCGGCGTTAGAAACTCAGCGGAGCACGAGGAGGCTGAATAGTACGTACCGGCTCATGGCGATGCAAGTCGCGAGTGCGTACAGAACCATATCAACAGAAGCGGTCTGCGTCATAGCCAGGTTGGTCCCTATCAACATCATCTTGGCGGAAGACAGCGAGTGCTATATGAGGAGGGTAAACCGGAAGCTAATGAGGGCAGAGTCGATGGCTAGGTGGCAGCAAGAGTGGATTGCGGCTCAAAACGGCAGATGGATGCACAGGCTCATACCGACACTAATGGGCTGGGTAAACAGGAAACATGGAGAGGTGAATTTTCACCTAACGCAGTTTTTGTCTGGGCATGGCTGCTTCAGGCAGTATCTGCACCGGTTTGGACATGCAAGATCGCCTCTTTGTCCGGAGTGTGGAGATGTGGAGGAAACACCGGAACACGTCGTATTTGTATGTCCAAGATTCACCACAAGGCGCGAGGGGCTGCCTACCCTTCATGCTGAGAACATCGTAGAGGAAATGTGTCGTGACGAGGGCATCTGGAACGCAGTGAACAGTGCAATCGTCCACATCATGTCCGAGCTACAGCGGAAGTGGAGGACCGACCAGCGTGCGGATAACGCCTGACTATAAAAGATGAACCACAGCGAGATCTGAAGCACCGGAGTACCCCACGAGAGCGGCAGTGACGGAGTGCGCGTTATGTTGGAGGGCACTACCTAATCGACGCTCCGCTGGGAAGAGATATCCTGCGAGGGTGACTGTGACGGGGCGCGCGTTAAGTTGGAGGACGCTTGCTAATCTCCTATTTGGTGCACGTCTCGACGGGTAAATGGATGCCTGCGAAATCGTCATAAGCGCAGTGGAGAGCAACGAATGGTGAATAAGAATATAGAGAAAAAGGGAAGGATCAACGCTAGTTAGCGTTGAAAACTCGTGAAGTGCATGAGCACAGCCGCCCCCTGAAGTAGTCGCCTAGAAGTGGTCCCGGGGGGAATTAGGCTACGAGTAGAGGGCTTGGTTTTTGTGGGTGCGATCCCCACTCGACGTCTGGGTTATCTCTTCCCAGATAAGGCTGGAAGAGCATTCCTCACCTCTATAAAAAAAATTTAAAAAGAATTGAACCCATTGCATTGAACCCATCAAAGAACAGACCGATAACGTGCCTATCGAGTCTGTACAAAATACTTAGCAGCTTAATTACCGCCAAAGTTTCTGCTCACTGCGAACAGCATCACATCATCGCAGAAGAGCAGATAGGTTTCAGGAAAAATACGCATGGCTGCAAAGACCTGGCCATCATCGACGCAGCCATAGTCGGCCAGGCGGTATATAATCAGCGGAACCTAAATATGGCCTATATATAGACTATACGAAGGCATACCATACCTCACTCGTTTCTCGTCCGGGTATTGGAGCTTTACAAAATTGACCCCGCCGTCGTTGGGTTCCTGCAGCATGCGATGAGGCAGTGGAGTACGTCTCTGCACCTTAGTGATGGGGAAAATGTGTTGCAGTCTAGAACGCTGCAAATAAAGTGGGGGATATCAATAGAAACGGTCATGGCTATAAAATAAGGTATGGCGACGGCGCCCACGAAGAAGTGACCCATACCTTTTACATGGACGATCTCAAGGTCTACGCTGATTCACGTCAGCGTCTAGGTGTAGCTATCCGGGTTGTCGAAGATATAAGCAGGGACATCTGCATGGAGTTTGGCCTCGACAAGTGCCGCTGTGTCCATCTGCTGAAAGGACAACTCACCGAATCCGGAGGCTACGAGGTCTCTGACGGCGAGTTTATACAAGACATGGTTCGTGACGAATCTTACAAATACTTTGGATTCCGACAGCTCACCTGGATTCGCCACTCCGACATCAAGACGGAGCTGCGAGACAAGTTCTTGAGTCGAGTGAACTGTGTCCTGAGGACTTTCCTCAACGCGGGGAACAAGGTACGCGCGATCAACACATTCGCGGTTCCCCTGCTGACCTTCAGTTTTGGTGTAGTCAAATGGAGCAAAACTGACCTAGAGGACTTTGAGAGGAGGATGAGGAAAGCATTTAAAGAGGCCGGAATGCACCATCCTCAATAGGCATTGGAGAGAGTTTCACTACCACGCAAAGATGGGTAACTTGGAATAGTCTACATATCTGCACTGTGTGTTGCCCAGGTACGACAACTGCGCGAGTACTTCGCAGAACGCGCCAAGCACAACGCGCTATAGCAGGCTGTCTGCGCCGCCGACAGAGAATACAGCGCTCTGCACTTGGCGCAAGCAGAGTATCAACTCAACTGCAATCTGCAGACAGTGGAGGAGAAGATTGCAGCTTGGAAGCAGAAGACAGTGCATGGTGCCCACCCCCATCAACTGGACCGGCCACACGTCGACAAGGCCGCATCTAATCCGTGGCTAACGCGTGGTGAACTCTCTTCACTAGTAGAAGCCGACATGATAGCCATCCAGGACAGGATAATGCCGACGAGAAACTGCAGGCGGTACGTCTGGCATCAAGACGTTGATGACATTTGCCGGATGTGCCATCAACCAGATGAAAACATAGAGCACATTATGGGAGGCTGTCCCGTTTTGGCCAACGCAGCCTACACCGAGCGCCACAACAACGTGACCTGTATTGTTCATCGACAACTGGCGCTCCAATGTGCTCTACTGGGAGACAACGTACCAAATTACCGGTACCTGCCTGCACCTGTCCTGGAAAATGACCGTTTCAAGCTGTACTGGGATCGCACTTTTCTGACCGATCCACCACAACTGTCCAGATATAATGGTTTACGACAAGAGCGACCGCATTAGTCACCATCATCGGTGTCGCTGTTCCACTGAACCAGAATCTGGAGGAGACCCACGGTCGCAAAATCTGCAAGAACCGACCATTGGTCGTGGAGCTCAAGGAACTGTGGGGGCTAAGGGAGGTCCCAAGAATTTTTCCAGTCGTTCTCTCTGGAACTGGAATTGTCCCGGAAACTCTTCTGGAAGCGCTAAAGGTGTTGAACAAGGAGAACGAATTAGCCGGCATCAAAAAGTCGGTCATCCTTAGCACCTGCGCGATTGTCCGACAATTCCTCGGTCAGGACTAAAACAGCACGAGCATGCAGATACGTGCATTCCACGGAGCTAAGTCCACCTTTGGCATTCAGAAGCCCGGGGGCAGGTGAAAATTCTGACTAGGTTCGCCTAGTTTAGAAGTGAGATAAGTCTGCCAAAAAAAAACACTCATAACATTTAATACGACCCTAAAGAGTTAAACATCCCGATTCTGCATTTCGTTCGAAAGTGATATTTCGATTTTGCCATTTCCTATTCCGATCGATTTACTCGTAAGATGTTCGAAAATAAAACAGCTCGAGCGAAAGATATCCAGATTTAAAAACATTTTTTGGCATTTGTCGCTCGGATACCTAATATGGGCCCCTAAGTGCATTCGGGATTGAACAATACCGTAAAGTACTTGAATGACGTGGCATGAGTGATCGGTTTACTCAAAAGTTGAAGCTTTGGTTTTGCTGGTCTATGCTTCCTAGAAGAGACGACTGTTTTCTCCGTGGAGACCTCAATTCCAAGACCAATAGCGGAGGTTGGAAAATTGTTCAAAGTATCTTGTAAGGGTCCTTGCAGATCGGATTGCTGTGATCCTACGACAGACACCACTCCATCATCTGCAAATTGTCTTAAGGCAGTATTCTAGTCTAGAAATTTGAAAAAATAAATAAATAAAAAATCTTCATATTTCTGTAGTTCAGGCATCCATGAATACACCCTAGAAAGAACTTATCGAAAATCCTATCATGTATCGAGTTAGAGCATTTTTAGTGATCCGGTATCTACCCTTGAACTTCAAACGAAACTAGTTTTTTCAAACTGGCGTACACGATATCTTAAGTTCTACTTAACCGATTCATGTCGAATTTATAGGAATACAATTTGCATGCATATCTCTATCGCATGAACCACTGAAAATGATAATTTTCAAAATTCACAATTTAAAAAAAAAAATCGGGAAACGTAAGAAAAAACGTTTTAAACCGCATTTTGGTTTTCAAACGGCCGCCATTTTGTCATGATGTTTTTGACCTGTCCGAGGTTCATGCGATAGCGGTATTTTTACTTATTCAGAATCTGTTCGATTTTTCTATTTCAAATAACCAGAAGGGCTGGAATCGTGTACGCCATGGCACAACTTTTTTTTTAACCCCATTACTCCATCAGCTTGTAACTATTCTAGTTATGAATATTTTTCACCGTTAATTTTTGTTTTATTGTTGTCGACTTACTGCCGAACCTCAATGGAAACAATTGAAATGTTTCTAATCAAAGGCCCCCTTTATGTCCAAGAATACAAAAGCCATTTTGCTTTGTTTGGGCGTAAGCCATTTGAATTTCTGAAGGAAGCAACGCAAGACAACCATTCGTCCCCTTGCCCCTGCGGAGCCCATATTGTGTATCTGAAAGCCATTTGTTTCAACCGATCAAGGAGAATCAAGACCATTTTCTCCATCAATTTCCTTATACAATACAGCATTGCTTTTGGGGGTACGAATTAAAGGTGGACGAGGGTTTTCCGAGTTTTTGAATAACTACACTTCGCTTCACAACTACAGAACCACTCATTTTTTCTGAGTTTCCATAGATTTTTAAGAAGTCGGTTGAATTGAAGTATGTAGTATGTAAATATCTTCATTTAAAAAACTAGCCATTTGAACTAGGTTGTTGTGTTCAGGCGCGAAACATTCAAAAACTAAAATCCCAGTGTTTCATAACCAAATGGAAAAACTCTCACTCCTTTACAAAACTAACGTCAATTTCAAATGAATTACAATAAGTTTCTTATTCGTAGGTCATCTTCAGTTCTCAATCAGTTCAAATAACCCATTCGGCTAGTTTTGACCAACCTGCGCCATGTTCTAGTGTGTATCTCGTTCTACGCAGAGAATACTTCTCGTTTAAACCCTTTCAAATCACTCATACTGCTTGTAAACTGCATCTACTATTCGTACGACCACTCTTCATAAATTCTTAATAGTGTTTTCATCTGGTAAACAAGCTGATCAGTCCAGAATCTAGAGCCTCTATTCATTAAACAATGCCATGACTTTATTTTATGAATTGATGCCAAATTACCCAATTATCACTGTGTTTTGGTGCAAAAACAGAAGTAAATGATTCTGAAGTACTTAATTGCACATCTGACTATACACTCATGTTGATGGTAAGCTACCTAAACCAGGCCTTTTTGATAGAATTCTCCCCACACCATAAAAATCCCATCTCCAAAGCTGCGGGTCCAAAAACTAATGTGGAAGCTAATGCCATGGGTTTCACTTTTTCAGGAGAACTTCTCTGATAAAAAGAAATCCAACTTGAATAGAATTTCTTCATATTGGAGGACTTACGGAACTTATCATGTAATTTTTCAACACGTAACTTTGCAAGCGGCAGTTTGTTGACAAGAGTGAGAGGGAATTCTACCATCGAAAACTCGGAATCAAGATCGCACTTATCTTGTGGTATATCTCGAACAAATTTTTGCATAGGAATGCAATCGGGACAAACCTTCCGTGTAAAATTAAAATTCATCGATCAACGAATGAAGAGCGATTTCTCATGTTTTGAGCCACTTTCCATAAACTTTTCATTGGCGTTCCTCGTGACAAACCTTCCACGGAATTTAGTTGATAAGCATGTTTTTCACCTTTGACCAAATTTTTAAATTGATTCTCAACGGTTGAAAAGGTTTAAAAATTTTCAATGGTTCCACGTTTCCGAAAAACTTTAGATGCATTCGATCTCTCTACATAAAGCATGGAACACTGGCTATCCCACCATGGATTGGGAGACCTTTAATGAACTATGGAACCTGGGATGGGTTTAGTTTGAGCGCGAACTGCGCTGTCATAATTCAAATGAGAAAGCAAGTTATACTCCTCCAATGGAGGTAAATGTGTCAATGTGTCTTGTGAGATTATATGCCTTTTTTCAATATTCAGAAGAATTCGACCCATTGTTTGGATCCTGAATGGCATTCCACTTTCAATCTAACGATAGTGAATTAGAGCAAAGCGAAAGGCCGAAAGCACTTGATTTAGCAGGAGGTTTAGGTACACGTGTTGTTTCCTCAGTGTTAAAAACGGTCATAATGAAGCTGTTACAAAAGTCAATGAACGGTTGTCGTCTTACTATTCCCCCAGGCGGTTCCGTTAAAGTTGAAGTCTCCCACGGTCAACCGTGGTCAGGAAGGAGTGAGCACATGTCAGCACATCTGTGGAGATTGGTTGTTGTTGTTGTTGGGCCAGTGGAGAAGCGACTCCCCAAAGGTGCGTATGATATCCTGTAAAATGAATAAGATACTTCACGAGCTACAATTCGACCGTTCACTTCAAACGTCTATACTTTAATATGACCTCGCTTCATGACGTCACGCATAATACATTCGGATGCCACATAATATCATGACGTCACATAACAGCCTTAGGATGCTACAGTGCGATTCGAGCGTTCCTTTAAAGAGCGCTTCTGTTTCTCCCAGCGACTCGTGTAAGTTTCATACGCCGAGAGCTCATGTAGGGTTCCCCTGCATTATGGACACTTATGTTCAGTCGGACTGCAGGGTTCATATTGCTCTCCGCATGTGGCACAGCGCTCCATGTTGGCGCAATAAGCTGCAATGTGACCAACTAACTTGCATTTTGACAAATCATAGGCTTTGGCACAAAGAGTCGCACCGGTAGCCTCAATTAGCCCACCATAACATAGTAAGGGAGGGAGAAGCCAGCAAAAGTAACACGAGATGAGTCGGACTGCGTAAATTTTATATTTTTCCCCTTCATGGGAGACATTATCGGGCTCGGACAGTCCAAGACTTTGGCTTCTAACGAGGGGAACACGTCAGACCCGTTTCAGGGCGAAAGAACCATTCACTAGCCACGAAGCCAATAACGGCATCAAAACAACGGTCACTGAGACTTGTTCAACCTAATAGAGATGGACAAACCGTTCATGAACTGTTCAAAAGAACTAGTTCACCAAAAAGAGTGAACGAACGGTCGTTCTTTTTTACTGGGCAACAGTTCACATGAACTGCTTACTGTTCAGAACGAACTGTGTACGAAGACCGCTGGCTGAACTGTGTATACAGTTCAGTTCAGAACGAACTGTACGGTGAACGATGAACTGTGTATGCAGTTCAGAACGAACTGTTCACGATGACCGCTGGAGGAACTGTGTATACAGTTCAGAACGAACTGACCGCTGGCGGAACTGTGTTTACAGTTCAAAACGAACTGTGAATGGTGATCGGTGTATAAGAGGAAGGCGAGCGAACGAGTGATAGACAAATACTACTGCAAGGCAAATAGTCCTCAAATTAACGAATGGAAACAAACGATAGCTCCATGAAATAACAAAAATAAGATGTCGGTATTGTCGTTTTCATAATAAAATGCAATATTTAAGAATACGATGGTTCTTAAATTGGATTGTTCGATTATTTATCAAATAAAGTTTTTATTTGAGGATAAATATTTCAGTAAGATATGCAAATCTACCTCACAAAAAATACAGTTGAACGCGAAACGATTCAAACAGTATTTTTCAGCAGTAAATAAAAATTTGTGTCGCTGATATGAAAAATTTTTATATTAGGCTGTCAAAAAAGTCCTGCGGTATTTCCGCGAGGTGTCGTTGTAAGCGCGTAGTTCTAGTTGTGTTCATTGTATCGAGTCATACTATAGCTTGTTGGAAAGGTATTTTTGCGCGCTATAATATAGTCCTTGACAGTGTTTTGTTTGGTTAAATCGTTCGTGAGTTATAGTGTCGCAAATATGGAGCAAAATAAAGAGAAAATCCGACATATTTTACAGTACTACTATGACAAAGACAAAAATGCATCTCAAGCTGCCAATAAAATTTGTGCAGTTTATGGACCCGATACAGTTTCCATTTCCACCGCACAACGATGGTTTCAACGTTTTTGTTCTGATGTAGTGGTCGTCGAAGATGCGCCACGCTCCGGAAGGCCTGTCGTCGAAAATTGCGACAAAATCGCTGAATTAGCCGAGAAAGACCGGTATAGTAGCAGCCGTAGCATCGGCCAAGAGCTGGGGATAAGTCATCCAACCGTTATCAACCATTTGAAGAAGCTTGGATTCACAAAGAAGCTCGATGTATGGGTGCCACACACGTTGACGCAAAAAAAACATCTTTGACCGTATCGACGCACGTGAATCGCTGCTGAATCGCAACAAAATCGACCCGTTTCTGAAGCGAATGGTGACTGGCGATGAAAAGTGGGTCACTTACGACAACGTGAAGCGCAAACGGTCGTGGTCGAAGCCCGCTGAAGCGGCTCAGACGGTGGCCAAGCCTTTATTAACGGCCAGGAAGGTTCTGCTGTGTGTTTGGTGGGATTGTCAAGGAATAATCTATTATGAGCTGCTTCCCTATGGCCAAACGCTCAATTCGGACCTGTACTGCCAACAACTGGACCGCTTGAAGGTAGCACTCATGAAGAAGAGGCCATCTTTGATAAACAGAGGCCGCATTGTCTTCCATCAGGACAACGCCAGGCCACAAACTTCTTTGGTGACGCACCAGAAGCTCCGGGAGCTCGGATGGGAGGTTCTTTTGCATCCGCCGTATAGTCCGGACCTTGCACCAAGTGACTACCACCTGTTTTTGTCCATGGCGAACGAGCTAGGTAGTCAGAAGTTAGCCACAAAAGAGGCCTGTGAAAATTGGCTATCCGAGTTGTTGCCAATAAGGAAGCGAGCTTCTATAACAGGGGTATTATGAAGTTGGCATCTCGTTGGGAACAAGTCATCGAACAAAACGGCGCATATTTGACTTAAAACAGATGATTGTAACTAATTTTATGAACAAATGAAAATTTAAAAAAAATACTGCAGAACTTTTTTGACAGCCTAATATTATACCATATTGTGCTCGATAATTTCGAGAGAGTCTTTCGCGTTTTGGTACAGTTTTGCTATAGCAGTTATTGCAAAACATTGAAAAAAATCAAAATTTCAAAATCATAGTTTGATTTTCTATTCTGCTATATTTTTAACAAAATTCGGACATCTAATTATTGATAACAAACAGCATTTTATGAATGAAAAAAACAGTCCTACATAATATCTCACACTTTTTTATACTTGCTCTGGCATATCCCTATAATGTAAGAAAGAGTGAGTGAACTGCTCAAAAGAACTATCTCTACAACCTAACGTCCAATAGTATTGAGCTTTTTTATTCAAATTATCGTCTCCAACTTTAGAACCAGTACAGACTATTTTTATTATAGCGATCAGAGACTCGAAATAGGCGTACCGAGTTCGACGAGTAGAAACCCACCAAAGAATGATTCCGAAGATTTCGAACGTCGTGTTTCTCGAAAATCTTACCTAAGCAATTTAATATTATATTGAGATCGGGCGATAGTTTGCAACATTGTGGATATTGTCGCATTTATGAATTGGCTAAAGTAAAATTTCCATGCTTCCCGAAACACACCATCAGATAAAGACTTATTGAAGAAAATCGACGCAGGAAGTGATAACGATGTGGTGCATTGTTTTGATAGTAATGGAGTAATGGATATATATATCCACATAAGAGAACGCCATTAAAACACAATTGACAATTCAAGGCGAGGGAGATGGATGGTGTTAGAGGAATTAAATTTATTTTCAGCAAAGGATGGCTAAATGTTGTAAATGCTGCTGAAGAAGTCTGCGAAAAGGTTGGCAGACTCGCGGTTGTTATTGGCTTGACTGTCGACGAAGAACATATCCGGGGAGACTCCATGGTTTTGCTTCCGACTCTTGACGGAAGTCCAGAAAGAAGAATGTTAATGCATAAAGTTTCTCTCCAAGCGGTTGATATAGTTTCAAAATGCACTTCGTTGGCCTAACTTTTTGCACCATCAAGGACACTTTGGATGTTTTTGCGATTTTTTCTTGAGCGGTACCATTTCAGCTATCTGAGCAATAAAACTTCTGAAAAATCGGGAAACAGCAGTATTGATCATGCAATCTGACAGAAGGGGTGCCCAGTCCACAGTAGTCAAAGTTCTATTAAACGTCACGACATCACACCTTTTGAATTCATAATAGAAGACATCGTCTTGATCTTCATTGGGCGGAAAAAAACACATGTTTCAACGAACGGCCCATGACGCGCGCCAATCTTGAGCAGCACAGTCGGAAGTCCCAAGACTCGAAGGTGTTTATCGTTTGGGAGATTAAAGATTTGAGATGATCCAGAACCATAAATAATCTGAGTTAGTGTAATTTCTGACTCAGAGACAGCGTTTGCTGGTAAGAAGTTACTGGACGCTACTACACTGCCTTCTGTACATCTCAGGGTGAGGTGAGTACATGTGTTTCTATTGGAAGCCCCCGTATCTTCACGGAAGGCTATCAATTTTCAATTAATACTAATTATCTCTAAGGTTTTCACGTTTGGTGTTCCTATTATTCTCCAGCACAAGATTGCAAGCGGTACTTTCCTACAATCTGGTTTAGTGATTTCTCTAAAACTTCTATAGAAATATATATTTTCACAGTTCCTTATTTATTCTTCACCGTTTTGGTAGCTATGTTCAGTAATAACTAACTTACAAAACCCTTTTTCTGTTATTATTTCACTCCTAGTTTGCTCACTAGCCGGTTTTGAACTAGCATTTTATTGTTTTCTCATTTCCGTCGTTTTATTGACTGACAAATACAAATGTGTCTCAACTGAAAAATTTGTGTGAATTTTAATCAGAATAATAGAGTACCGTATTTATTTCGCCACTAATCAATAAAAAAATGTATATTGCTTGTTGTTTTGATTCGAAGAGTTTAGACTCATTCACGACAAAGTTAACTGTAGCATCAGAATAATTGAATTTGTTCGCTTGAAAAAAGTTGGTATAAATGGTACCCACCAATGAATCTTCATTGGGCGATACTTTTAGCCGAGACACCGAAGCTATTATGTCCCTCTAGATATCAGCTCACGAATCACTCTTTATAGGAAGCTATTGAAAGGCTAGCAGCAGTACGGGTTGCACGGAAATGTCGTTCATTATTTACAAATGTGATTCTGTTTTGTTCCTTTCCTCGAGATGTTACCTATCAACATTAACTATATTAAACTAATCAGACTCCTGTCGTCATTCTGTACGCAAAAAAATCTAGCTTTGATAGTTGCCCTCTTCCGTTGGTTTTAATATTATAGTATTTACAATATACTCGTTCCATAATATTTACCTCTATACATACGCGGTTCCGTCTCATTGAGTGCCAATATGAAGAGAAAAAAAAGTACTTTGAATCCCTAATCTCTACAGGAAGTTGTCTATAAATACCAATTTGTTAGTAATAACAATATCTAGCGCTTGCTTTACAACTAGTTTTCTACGCGCTTACTCTTCAAACGACGACACAAGGTAAGAGTGTCGTCTTTATTCAAATTTGAAATTGAAAACACCTACGCAGGTGCTTATCTTTTCTCACGCTGATTTTTTTTCATACATCGCTCACTCTTGTACAGTTTGTCTCAAACATCTATTTTAGAGTGTGTACATGGAGAAGAAAAACTAGAGCTTGTGTTGGAAAAAATTACGGAAAATAAATATATTCCAGATAGACCGAATAGTTTACCTAACAAGATGAACGAATAAGAACAATAGAAACAGAATAGATCCGTTTTCATCCAAAATCGACGTTACATACGCAACAAATTAACAAAAATTGTTTGACAAACGTTGCCAAGAATTTTTCTATACAATACAACGCAGAAATCAAATTGGATGTATAAGTTGTCAATGTGATCTTTGATTATGATGCGTTGATACACCAAATGAATCAATGACTCGGTCTGTTCGCACACAACACATTCAAGCTTTACATACAAACAACACGCGCGCTATAAACGACATAAGTGATGTTCGAAGCAGTATTAATAGGGTGATGCTAAACGCTAAAGCCACGTCTTGTGTGAGGTTCAGCAGACGCGTTCACTGTCTACGACGACGCGTACATTCGGCTAATGTCGGCCTTGTACCGTTCCTGGATGTCCTTGCGTTTCAGCTTGAACGCTGCCGTAACTAGGCCCATGTCGGGAGTCCACGCGTCCTTGCAGAGTGTCACGGCGGTAGGGATCTCGAACCGGTGCAGTTTGCCTGGAGGAAGATAGCAATTAAATATCAGCATATGAAATGGAGTTCTTTTTTTCCGGTGATATGTGAGATATTTGAGATATGAGACACAAGACTGAGATGCTAAAGGGCTAAAACCAGTGAACACTAAATTATGCTCATAATAATATTTATCATCAAATGCTTTCAGGTAGTTCAGTCGTTTTTTTATTCACAATGAATCTTGTATTTGCTTTATTATTTCAACATGTGAATACAGGTCGGACTCGATTATATACATACTCGATTGTATGTGATTCGATTATATACAATTTTGGGCTCGATTTTATACAGTTTGAAAAAAAAATATTTTTTTTATGTTTCAAATATGACTTATTTCAAGAAGAAATGTAACCTTTCAACGTTAAGGTGTAATTTAAGTGACTAATTCATATACAGTGGGGTAAAAATCGTGATTTTTGAAGATTTTGATTGAATTTTCACCAAGAATTAGTTATATCGATATTGCAGCCAAATTAAGATAGATAGAAGTTGGGTGTCAAAGAACAAATTGTAGAGCGGTTAGAGAGCTTCAATTTGATTGATAGAAACAATCCAGTTTAATAAAAAAAAATCAGGATGACATTAATAATAATACATTAACAATTGCTAACTTTTAAGTTTTTCAGTTCCAAAATGTTATTAAAATCCATTAATTTAGATGTTTCACTACTATATCCTGTATCAAATTTTCTCATCTTTCAAATTAAAGCAACAGAATCGTCTTCCGTAGCGTACTTTGTAATGTAGAGCCAGTTCGAGGCAACAGAGTCCGAAACAAAAAAAAAAGTTCTATAACTCTGTCATTGTTGAAATTCGAACATATGCGTAGAAGGATTTTTTCCATCAAATATGATCGTCTATCACCCTCTGAGAGAATCTGGATATTTTGTTTTCATGTGAGAAAGGTATTTTCTGACTTTAAGGGGATGAATCAAAAATCAAATTCCTCTTTTATATTCAAAAAAAAAAGAAAAATACATGCAAAAAAAACGAATAAAAAAATTTTTTTTTGATTCGATTATATACAGGATTCGATTATATATAGTGAAAAGAAATCAGAAACTGTATATAATCGAGTCCGCGCTGTACAATCAATATAATTTATAAAAAAAGGTGCAAAGTTCAACGGAGATAGCATCAACGCCAGCATAAGGAATATTTCCGGCTCTCATAGCCGAGCGGTTAGCTCCACACATATCATGCCGGATTCTTAAAAATCGATTCCCGTTCTAACCAGGATATTTATGGTCAAAGGGATCTCTTCCGGCTTGCACTGGTAAACGCTGGTTCTCGAATTGGCTACTCAAAGTATATAATCAAAGTACGAGGGCGGTCCGACAAGTACTTAGCCTCATCACCCGATGATGTCAGTATCGCAAGAGAGATTACTATCGTGTAGTACATTCTCGTAAACGGCTACTGTCAAAATTTCAACCGAATCGGACTCGTAGTTTAGTTTTGTTTTGAGCGTGTGTGAAAGCGGACGTGACCGCAGGTTTTAGAAAAATGGAAAAAAAATGGAAATTCCGCCGTTGCCACGGCCAAATTGGTCGAATTGCACTACGAACTGCTGCCACATCCACCGTATCCTTCAGATTTGGCCCCGTGCGACTTTTTTTTTTGTTTCCAAACTTGAAAAAGTCACACACCGGGTAGAAATTTGAGCCGAATGAGGAGGTCATCGCCGCCACGGAGGCCTTCTTTGCAGACCTCGAGAAAACGTGTTTTCAGATTGGTTAAAGAAGTTGGAGCATCGCTGGGTCGAGTGTATCGAGCTAAAAGTAGACTATGTTGAAATATAAATCGCCACTTTTCCAAAATTTTTGTTTTTTTATAGGCAAAAACTTATCGTACCTCCCCTCGTACTGCCCAAATAATCAAGGTTATTTGGTACAGAGTTCAGGCATTTTTATAGAAAAACGTAAGTAGTACTACATTGACACACCGAAGTTCCTCTAGGAACGTTGGTGTCATCGAAGAAAAACGACGAATGTTTTCATCTTGAATAAAAATGGAAGGGCAAATGTTGGTAAGCGCAAAACTGAATAATGTTCTTTGAAAATGCAATTATGAATTATAACTAACTTTTCTGCATTAACACATGTATTCCACGTAACGGAGAAACATGTTATTTGCAAGTGAAATTTTGTCTGAAACAAAGTTATCTACAAGTGATTGAAGAATATTGAATGAGAATTGTGTCTCGAAACAATTTTATATTATAATGTCGAGTTTTGGTAAAAGTAATAGGAAATTTGTAATAAAAGGAATTTGTAAAGGGCCAATTAGAAGATCAATCAATGGAGAGATCGATTAAACCCACGAATATTCGCCTAGTAGGAAGTGTGAATGTTCCAAAGAATTCATATCAAAAGAAATATTTTGGGCGGGACGAAATTCGTCGGATCAGGTATTAAAAAATATAAATGAATAGAATAGAAAAATAAGATAATTTTCAGCAAACGTATCTTTAAAAATTCAGAAAATCCTAACGTAACTTAAAGAATGATACGGATTTTATCACTGCTTGTAATTCCCTAATCATGGAATTAGCGCAGAATATCTACGCTTCGTTGCTTCTTAGTTCCTTTCTTTCTTCTCTACTTCTATGTTTTCACTATTTATCTATTGATCATTTTTTTCCTATTTTTGGGAGGAAGTGGTAATTTTCTTTAAAAACTTTTCAGTCGCCATGTTCATTCGTTGATGTGAGATTTTAATTCACTAAACCCACCCTTTTGCCTTACCCGGAGGGTGGCTGTGCTCTTGCACCTCATCTAGTTGCGGTTTCAACTACTGGTGTTCGTTCACTCTCCACTTTCGCTGCAGTTCCGACAGTGTGTTTGTCACAACTCTGTTCACGGTGTTTCATGCTAAGATAAGATCAGAGGCTTCTTACTCTTCTTCGTCGTCCAAAACATCTTAAGTTTTATGTATCTTCCTCCCGACACATTTCGTCCACTACATTCGCCGCATTCAGAGTGATTCAAAGGGAGATCACGCTGCTTTAACCCCTTCACGTATAACGTCGAACCACACTCGTGGCGATTAGACTATGCCAGAACGTACAACATCGAACCTCCCTCGTCGTCTATAGATGTGAAATGGATACGTGTGATGATGCGGGACTGCTACGATCGCAAGTAAGACACACACTCTCAACAGAGTATCGGAACGACTCACTTCGCTCGTGTTTGGGCCCTATTGTTGGAAATTAAATCGTACGGCAAGGGGTTGAATCTCGAACACTACCGCACTCTGGGCATAGATGTCCAAATGTCCAAATCGGTAAAGGTATTAGTACTAGTTCAGGTAGAAGTTCACTTCTCCGTGTTTTCGATTCATCCAGTCCGTGTGGAACGGTATGAGTTTGTTGTTCACCTTCCGTTCTCTGCAATATCCCATTCCTGTTGTCCTTTGTCCAACGACTAAGCTTTCATCACTTTTCGAATATCTCTGGTTTCCCTCCGCCTGTAGCACTAGTGATGCCGATAGGAATTATCCCGGTGATTACACACAGCTTCTGACGAGTTCATGGCCTGCAAATAGCATGATCATAAGCCGAAATGTGCTGATCAGTTTCCTCCGATTTCGGCGAGTTTCCAGGACCGCCAACCTGGCAGGACCACAGTACCTCAGTATCGACGAATATACACTTGCCAAGAGGTGCCTCTTGCTACTGTTGGTCTAATGTTATTTGGCATGATTCTGGGCACCACTTAGTCGTTTTTACACATATCATAGTGGTAATTGAAGTTTTACCCGTTGGTCGGAAATGACCCCAAGGTATTTCACTGCTCGTCTCCTAAGCTCCTAAGCAGGGCTCTCACCTTCGCATCCTCGCCTACCGACTTCTCTACGAGTTTTTCTGAACGCAGAGCTTTCAATTGCCTGCTTGTCTACTTGTCTATTCCTCTAATTGTCTATTAGGCAATTTGGAAGTGCGTATATTTGTCGGTTTGTCATTCATCTATTTATACATTTATCTATTTATCTATTGGGTGTGCAACTTTATTCGTTCCGTTTCCACAAGGCCTAATGTGCTACAGCTACAGCTGATTTTTGCGTCAAGTGTCGAGATCTGTCAACCAAATATTGTTTACAAGTCTTTGAATTTTGCACAACAAATCCATGTTTCACTGCGTTGAAAATGTCGAGATTCGTTGCAAATATACACCATTTGCGGGAAGTTTTGATTTTCTCTTTCCATTGGAAGAAAAATGCAGCCGAAGCGCATCGAATGCTCGTGGACGTCTATTTAGCAGGGAATGGTTTGGATGATTAAAAATGTGATCTTTGTGTTTAAAAATAGCTCTGTTTTGCGTTTGACACGAATCTCGATCGAGTAACTCTAATTCTTCGCCTGCAAACTTTTTTGGATGACCCGAACCCTTCTTGTTTTTAACAACTCAAGGAGATGTTTCTGTTCGAGTTAAAAACTATTTGAAAAATAGCAGGTGGAAAATTCTGGTTCACCCGCCTTATAGCCCAGACTTGCCCCTTCCGTCTACTATTTTTTTTCGATCGATGCAGAACGCTTTGAGTGGAATACGCTTTATTTCAGAATAGGATATCAAAAATTGGTTAGATTTATTATTGACTTCAAGAGATAAATGCTTCATTCGCGATGGAATCCGTTCATTGACAAAAAGATGGGAAATAGTAGTGGCTAACGATGACTCACACTTTCAAAAATATGTTATTTAATCTCATGAGAATTTACTGTCAATATAACTGTTCTATGGAATCGATAAAGGGCCGAAACGAAACCTGTACTTTAATCTCTCCGGCGTCCTGCATAGATGTCGGGCCTGATTCTCGAATACACTTCACGGTGGAAACGAAATAAACGGCACGCCATTGAACTACGTTTTACGAGTTAGGGAAGTATCAAAGATAATGATGAGTTTTTAGGCAGAATGACCCCTTTTCGAATAAAAAATCATTAATGAAAATTAACTTCTTCGTATCAAACTGGTATTCAATGTGAGTGGAAAACTTTGTTTTCTTCATGTGATATAATAATCTCATACAAAAATTTCATCTGAAGATAATTTGATATTATAATGACAAGTTTAGTTGGAAACTAATCTCGTATCCAGATGTTGTCATCGCGAATACGTTTCATTCCGTTTCCACCGTGAAGTGTATTCGTAGTGTATTCGAGAATCAGGCCCGTCGTGTCCGGTATTTAAATAACGTAGACCGGGAAATTATGGAAACTACATTTATCTTTCCAAGCAAAATACTCACATTTCTTGCCGTGCTCAGCCAACTCATGCACGACAGCCTTTTCCATCACCGGGGAGGAACACAGATCCTCGAACGCCACACCCTTGATACCTTGCCGTTCGGCAATCTCCTCCAGATGCTGGGGATGCGGAACAATCAGCGCCACGGTATGCTGCTTGGTTGAGTCTCCGTACACGCAAATGTTTTCCACCACAGGGCAGGTCTTAAGTTCTGATTCCACTTTGCCCAACGAAACGTATTCGCCTGCTTGCAACTTCACAAGGTCCTTCTTACGGTCTGAGAAATGATTTGTGGAAATTAGCCCCCATATCATGATTGCCCATATTAGACCTTACCAATAATCTTCAGCACACCATCGTGATGGATCTCACCGACATCACCGGTTCGGAACCACCGGTGGCCATCCTCTTCGAAGAAGTCCTCTTCCGTTTTACCAGGTAGCTTGTAGTAACCCTTGGAAACATTGGCGCCTCCGATAACGATCTCTCCCTGTGGATACGGTTTGTTCGTAACCCGGTAGTTGCCTTCCTCCCAATTGATCAATCGGATGTAGTTAACAGATGACGGTGCTCCGACCACACTGTATTCCATGGAGTGCTCTAAGCAAAGCATAAAATAAATTAATAACCGCTGTTGTTTCGCACAAAGCGATCAATACTCACTGTCTGTGACGGCTGCTCCAGCAGTCGTTTCCGTTAACCCGTAACCCTGAATCATTTCAACGCACAGACACAGTTGTATTTGTTCGTGAGTATCGGGCGCAAGCGGCGCGCCACCAGACAGGATGCTGCGAATACGTCCGCCGAGCAGCCGAGCTACCTTTTTGAAAACGATCCTGTGGACGATTAACCAAAAATTGAAATGAGTTATCCAATCTGCGGAAATTCCCTTACTTGTCCAGAAGTGGAGTTTGGAATCCACGGGCGACCCATTTCGATTTATACTGATAGGCAAATTTGAAGAAGGCCTTCTTCATGGGTGCTTCGGAGTTTACCTTCGAGTTAATACCCTTCGAAATACGATCCAGGATGAGCTGAGGGGGGAGAAATTGACACAATCGTTCAGAAATTATGAATTTGATCAATTCAGTAAAACACTCACCGGTACGGACGTCATACAGGTAGGCTTAAGCACCGAAGCATCACCCTTGGAACCCTTCATGATCTTTGAACTGGAATCGATCAGTGTCAGCGGAGTGGAATAACCAATCGGGACACCATTCAGCAGGCAGACGCTCTCGGCGAGCAGTTCGAATACGTGGGCCAGTGGGAGGAATCCGATTAGCACATCGTCTGGGTAGATTTTGAAAATATCGCAGAAGTTCTTCATCGTACCAATACAATTTCCGTGGGAAAGCAGCACACCCTTTGGCGTTCCGGTTGAACCGGACGTGTACATAATAATTGCGGTGTCGTCGACCGATGGAGAGTTACCAACTGCAGGAATAAAATCAGACCATCACAAATTCCAACAATATTCTTGATTTTTTCACGACTACTCACCCAACTTGCTCTTTTCCCCCGTTTCGATGACTTTCGAGAATGGAATGATTTCCACGCCCTCCTTGAATCCGGTGACGTCGGTCTTGTGGAGTTGATCTTCCATGAAGATGATCTTTTTCACGTTGGGTGTGACCTTCAGAACCGTTTTAAACTTGGGCAACAGCTCGTGGGACGTTATAACCGTTGTCACCTCGGTCTCGTTAATACCATGAGCGATACCATCGTCACCCAGTGTAGCGTAGATCGTCACCAGGGGCATGTTCTGCTTGAAACACCCGTGAGCCGCAATCAGCCACTCGGCGCGCGTCTCGGCGAAGATCACAATGTTCTGCTTGGGCTGCTGACCCAGCTCACGCAGACCACGCCCGAAGCAGGCCGCCGCATGCTCCGTCTCGATAAAGCTCCTCCACATGTAGTCGCCCATGTTGAACTTCTTGAAGACACGACCATTCGGTTGCACCTCATCTTCCTCGCTGATAATTTTGCGAGTACCGATGCACCGCTTGGCACCGTGAATTTTCGTCACAAAGTTGAACATCCGCTCCAGCGTGTCGATGTTGTTCTGCAGCATCTTAACGTGCATCTCGCTGGGCTCGTCGACGCCACGATATGTGATGGAGGTGGCATCCTGTTGGATTACCTTCGCCTGCAAAAGAAAATTAGAAGGGAATCAGCTCTGCTTGGTTTCACGGAGACAATTCGTCTGCCGGCAAATAACGCGCATATTATCGTAGCACAGAAAATAAAAAATCGATTGACCTAGAACTGGATAGCACAGACACACGCTTTCGTTCACATGCAAATAGTACCCCGCCACCCTTAGCACATATTGGCCACTGCAGTCTACATAATGCAATCACTTGATGTTTTCAACTGTTACAGTAATTGATATATTGTTGTCTCTTTCAAAGCCATTCTGTTTTTTATGCTTAGGCCAGAGAGAAGAAGGTTTTCGTCCAAAAGAAAGAGATAACCTTGATTTATTTATAACGTCAAAGCCATTCGCATTTGCAATGCTTCTGCCGGTGGTTCGGAAGTGGGTAGGTATGTAAACGATACCACCCTCTATGCCAAACACGACAGCCGTGCGAACCCATCAAATACTAGTAATATACAATTTCCACAAGCGACAACAGAACTCTTATTGATTGTCGTGTAAACTTTGTTACAATGATTTTATTACCGCATTGTGATACAGGCGCATACCATTCGAACGTGCTCGTTTCGGTCATCATATAGGGATGGCGTGATTATGTTCGGACTGATGTCGGGACCGGTTTGTGTGTGGTGCTTCGCTAGATAAGATAAATTTTACAGCCGTCGTTATCGCTAAGATAGTGAACCTCTAATTCGTTTGATTTCCCCCCATAACGAAGAGAGATTTATTTTCGTCCGAAAGAATACGTTGCCCAATAATTGAATGATTTGATTAGTTGTTATTTGGATTCGAGTATCAAATTGAATTGAAGGTGAATTATAGTGCGTTATTGGGTGCGTTACCGGTAAGTGCTAAGAGATGTGGTCGTTCAATAACGTGACTAACGATGAAGAACATTTTATATTAAATCGATAGGGAAAAATGTTATCACCTTCGATAGTCACACCTGTATCACAATCCATGTGACTCTTCCCAAATAAAAACTTATGCACGCCACAATTTGTATTCTTTTCTACCTTAATGTCATCATCGTTTCAAGAGGAACTCCACCTCCGCGAGAAATAGGGGAAATGTGGGTTAAACTGACACCCTAAGGATATCCAAATATTTCCAAAAACTTCCATGTTTTTGTGATTCCAAATCGTTACAGAACCTCTCTTAAACTCTACATGAACCATTCTACAGAATCTGTTGATCATTTATTAAGTAGAACTTGAATTTGATAGAATATAAAAATTGTGTGTTTTAGGTGGAATAAATGGAAGTGCGGGTAAAATCGACACCTTGAGAAGAAAACCAATAAAAAATTGCTCCAATAATTTCAAAGTATTAAGAGACTATCCAGATACTGTCTTATTGAAACCCATTGCTATTGCTGCTAATGTAGGTTCACGGTATGAATGGTTCGGATTTCGGTATAGAAATCTCAACCAGCATCTTTTTCGTATTGAAATGTTGTTTCAAGTTGTTGTTTTTTTGCCAATTCAAAAGTCAGACGAAAGATATCGGTAATAAGGAGTTCATAAAAACGATTCTTAAGATCCAACAGGTGAAGAACAAACTCCTGCTGCTGGTCTGGAGTTAGCACGGGAGTTTTGATCCCAGCTTGGGTAAACATCCACCGAAGATGTGACCGATGAGCGTTGAACGAGGGATACCATGAAGTCTGGCAGCTTTTTATGTTGACATACCCTACTTGTTGACATGTCGGCTTTGACTGTTTTTTTTTTATAAACACAAACTTAAATAAAAAATAAGGACGCATTTTTTCCAGTTTGTGAAACACAAACCGGGTGGTGGTTTCACCCTGACTTAAACTTTCGATTTTACCCTGAATAAACTTGAAATTTTGTTTTTGAGCAACAAAACCACACGCTGTCTCACAGAATACACTGAACAATGATCTAAGATGAATTAGGCTCACAAAAAGTATCGAACTTCACAAAATTTTCCGACTAAAATACTTAAATTCCATTAGCGTAATTTTACACGGACTGTTTTCAGTTTGCTGATCGGGTTTGGTTTGTTATTTGTTTTGATATAAACGCGGCTTTGGCAGCTGTATGGTGACTCGAAACGTAAGAAACGACAAGTGTGTACAAAGAGCATCGGAAAATATACAAAAAAAACTAGGTTTTAACTGAAAAATTCAGAGGGTGCCATCGGTTTTACCCACAGTGTTGATTTTACCTTGATTTCCCTACCACTTGCATCAATTAATGGATATACACGAGGTAGAGAAAAAGCTTGGATTGGAACAGTCCGGACAACCATTTGCATCTGATTAAGTCTATTTTTTGGAAAAGCTTTCCTATTTGAAGGTTGAGTGAAAGTATTGCTCGACCTTCTTGTCACAGTCTGCATATTCGATGTTGGGGATTACAACATATTGACGCGAAGCTCTCATCACTATATAAAGACACTTAATGGTCGGCCGTGTGAGCCACTGAAAAATATCATAAATATACAACTTTCTCAATATGAGGTTTACCAAGTTTCAATCTAGTTTGATGATCTATTGCGACGCTCAACATTAATCGGTGAAATTTGAAAAAAAGGACAATACTCTTACGATCGAAAACTACGTCGCTGGTTTTTCGTGCATGGGTAATAATGGGTAGCAGAATCAGTTTTGTCATTCAATAAGCACATATTTTCGCAATTCGTTGTGATCGTAAAGGAAAGTGAGATATTCTTGTTCTACCAGTGAATATTTTCATTCAATTTGCGGACAGTCAATTCGGAAATTCTCTAAGATTTGTTTGATATGCTATACATTACGATGCAAGAATCCTTAAACGGTTTAAAGTGAATTAAAATAAAATTTCCAATTTCCCATTCATTTGTTCTGCCCATTTGTGTGCTTACCTATCAGTGCCGTCTATAACAAGAAACTGATGCATCGGCAAGGTATGATATTTATATACCACTGCGAATCAGGCGCGCGGAAAACGTTCGCTAGATATTCAAATGCAACGTTCGTTTTGTAAACTATATGGGGAGAAAAAGTATTGCAATTGAAACTTCGTCTGTGGATATAAATAAGCCATTCGCGATTTCAGTCTCAATTCAGTCAGCGAGCAAACATCTTTTTTTTTTATCTGTATTATAGTGATTTTCAACTCAATTTGGCTGGTTCGTCACTTTTACTTCCATTTTTGGAAGAATGTCGGGGGTGAGAATTGAACTCGTGACCTTTAGCGTGAGAGGCATGGATGTTACCACTACGCCAGATCACCTCCACAGCAAACAACATCCTTCTCTAATGATATATGACATACATGTTTGCTCGATGTGAAGGAAAAATGGAAGATATCACAAACAGCCGTGCAATTTTGTTCGGTCCGATTGTTCTGTATTTTTGCATCATACGCACACATTGTTGTTGTTTTTCTGCGTTGCCAAAAGATTGACGTGGTTTAGAAATGTGGTATAAGGTTACCAAATAAAATAGCCTATGACCGATGCTGTTTTCTGAATTATTGGAACAACTAATAAGTTTTTTGTGTTTTTCCGAAAGATTATAGTTGTATGAAGAAGGAAGTGACACCTTTGCAGAATATAAATCATTATTATCGGGCATTCGCTAACAAGGTGCACATTTTCTGCTTTTCAAACCAGAAATTCCTGTACTTGAGCCGATTCATTTATTACTAGCTGACCTGGCTTCGTCCCGCCCAAAATTATCGTTTAGATATGAATTGTTTAGAAAACAATTCTAAACTTTTTCTCATCATAACATTCTTCTATCGCAGGATACTTTCCTTCTTCGGATTTTGCTATTAGCAACACATTTGGCCTTCCTTTTTATTTATATAGATTGGAATGCGTTATTCCGCTTGTAAAAATCCATTTCCACCTTCAAACAAAGATCAATTTCGTTAGCGCAAACATCGAATTGACTAACAACGCTTATCATGATGTTATTTTAAAACATATGGGTATTCAACTTACCGAATTTTCCGAACTTCCTTCAGAGTTTCCGAAAATTTTCCGATTTTTCTATCCGCTATATTGATTTATGGGCTAAGACAAATACAACAAAATAAAAACGACTCAAATCCAAATCCACAACCATTCCTTCTTCTAGTGTTGCGCTTAGTAACACATTTGGCCTTCCATTTTCATTTATAAAGATACTAGCTGATCCGGCAAACTTCGTCCCACCCAAAATTTGTTTTTCATTATCACATTCACGTTTTTTTACTAACCGCACGTTCATAGGTCCAATTGCAGAACTGTTCATTGATTAGAAAATATACCCTTTAAAATTACCGTTTACTATAAAATTCCCAGTATTTCTACCAGAACTCGCCATTATAATATCAGATTATTTTCAGACACAATCCTCGTTCAAGATTTTACAACCACTTGCAAATAACATGTTTCTCCGTTACATGGAATAAATGTTTGATACAGAAAATATGATAGAATAAAGACAGCCCTAAATCGGGCAATTCCTTTCTCGAGTTTTGCTCTTATCAACACATTCGGTGATCCATTTTTATTTATATAGATTAAAGAAGATATAGGAGTGCAGAAGAAGATATCACAATTTGATTTTGTTTGCTTGATTAATTCTCGAGTAATGCAGAAATTCGTGATTCATTTTCGTTCTCGAGAGAAAAATTCACAAACTGGTCATATTTTGAGATTTATGCCGTTATTCTCAATGCACTGCCGTTCTACGCATAGTTGTCCCATGTCACTTTTTGACAATTTTCACTTTTCTTCATAAAACGATGTTGTGCCTAATCTTTCGGAAAAACACAAAAAGAGTTATTGTTTGCAGCTCTAAAAAAAACAACATCAAGCTCGATTGTTCCATGTTGATATTCCAAGCATATATATATTCCCGCCATGTATTTTTTATAGATACAACTATATAAATAAAAATGGAAGGCCAAATGTGTTGCTAAGCGCAAAACCCGAAGAAGGAATGGTCCGATTTGAGCCATCTTTATTTTGATGTATTCGTCTCTGCCCATAGATCATGTTATGGAGATGGAATGTTATGGAGCGAAAACTCGGAAAATTTTGGGAAACTGATAGAAGGTCGGAAAATTCGGAAAATTGATTTCCTATATGTTTTGAAATTACATCATGATAAGCATTGTCGGTCCATTCGATGTTTGCGCTATTGAAATTGATCTTTGTTTGAAAGTGGAAGAATTTAATTTTCTTGCAATCGATACCAATTCCGAATCACCTTCAAAATTCCGAAAGAAGCTTTGATCTTGTATAACCTAACTCTATACAAGCGTCTAGTGAACAGTTGTCGCAAAAACTGATCACCGACTATATAGTAACTGAAAAAGTCAACTCCAAACGAGTGCGAGGTGCTCGTCGAGAGACGAAAGCGTTTTTGAACCAGTTAACGTATTGGCAGATTACGATTATCCGTTTAGAAATGATTTGTATTTGTGAAATACGTACACACAGAGTGTTAGGCAGCTGTGTTCGTCAAATATGATCCTCTATCACTTCCTTAAGATTCCGAGTCAGCCAACTGGCACACTGTATGTAAATAAAATATTCAAAAATGTTCACATGTATATTTCCTAAATTAGATTCCAGAAGGTTTGGCGAGATTCCTAACAGCTGCCAAGTCTTGCGTCTCAATTTTGTTCCATACAGTAAATTCAGTATTTTCGTTATTTGAATTATCTTCCACGTGAGACTTTTTTATGCGCACCGCTTTTTTTTCACCGCACATAGAAATTTTTTGATTGTCATGCGAAAACTATTTTGAACTCCTCGTGAAGTTTGATGTGATTTTTTGTGTTTTGATTTATGGGGTCCCTCCCTACTAAACAAACACAGTTTTACGTGTATTTTTTCCGATGGAAATACATGTTATGTTATTACTTGTGTTATAATCCGAAAAAGTTCGGTTCATTGAATCATTACCGAAATAGACACATTTGAATCGATCCCATTCCTGAATGATCTAAGTTCGCACCAAATTTTTTAATAATATCGAGTTTAGGTTCCTAGATTCTCCATGGATGTTTCTAATACTCTTAAAGGTAGCTGCCGATCGTAAATAAAATTCAGAACGGTCAGACCTGGAAACGGTAGATAACATTACTCGAAACAGATTTTTTTATTGCTGACTCCAATTCCCTTGTGTGGTACGTCATTTGGCTTGATTCTAGGAACAGCAGGAATAATGACGAAACCTTTCAGCGAGCTCTACAGTAAATATCAATGCTAAAACCAATTTAATCCAAGTAATCGACATAATATGTACATCCAAACATTGTGTAACAATTGATTCCAGGATTTCAATGCGATTAGAAGTACAGTAGAACCCCGATTATCCGCGAAATATTCTGGCTAGGGCACCGCGAATAACATAAATCGCGGATAACGCTATAAAAGACTAAAAATTAAGTGCAAACACGAGATGAAGATATTGCAGCATGAAAACTATGTTTTATAAATTCAGAAATTATTATACTATTCATTTGTAAGGTCGTGTATATCAGTGATCAGATAACGCCATGAGCAAAACGAAAGAGCTAATACCAACCTCTCACTGAAGTTCGAGAAGCTCCACAGAATTACTATGGAACTAGGAACTAGTAGCTCGCGGATAATCGGGGTTCCACTGTACTTTGCACGTGCTTCGTTCATCACTGTCGTTTGCAACGGTTTAATAATCTTAACTCATACGACCGGAACGTTGGCACGTTGAAGTCTGTGAGTGCATCGCCGCGGGTTCGTTACTCAACTCTGATACGATAACATATTCATAAGCCATCAACCAGAGGCTTACAAATTATCGACGGAATTTAAACTTCAAAACGGTAAATTTTATCGCCCAGCACAACAAAATGCAATCCGACGGTGCTAATCCAGGATTTGCACCTGCAAAACATTTGGCGTGCTAAGCTCACGTGTTTTTACTACCTCCACGTTGCCGCCCAGTGATCTTATCAGATAATCTTCACCAAACGGAAACGCCGGCGCCACGATAGATTGCACAATCTCCAGCCACCGATTCCGCATACCTTAATTCTTTTCGCCAGCGCTCTCCGCTTCCAGGGTTGCTGCAGGATTAAGTACATCGGCATTGTGATGATATCGTACACCATGGCAATGATCTTGATGGCCCCAATGGCCGTCTGCACCCAGAAGCTTTCCATGCTGAAAAAGTTAGAAAAAGTTCAGAAATAGAAATGAGAAATAGATTAGTAATATGAAGGATTTGATTTAGTAATGGGAAAATTATTGGCATGCATTCTCAATGGAGCTGAAATACGAAATCAATAAAATACAGTGTTGAATTGTTGCAGTCTACAGCCTAAATAGCCAAATAAATTATGATTGGACAATGATTGGTGCTTTTTTGGCGCAAAATTAAATTACATACAATACTATTATTTTGATTTTTATCATCTCGAACAAGTTCAACCTTACGCAGTCCAACGCGGAGTCTCTGTAACTCCCCCTAATCTACAATAAAATAAAGGAAATCTTTAGAATGATGATGCCTCAGATTTCTTGATCTCGGAGAGTTATTATTTATTATTAGACCCATTCCAGCGTGACGTGACAACGGTTTGACTCACTAAAAATAGGTTTTTTCTCGTTTTCATGTATACATCACACGATTTCCAAATGGCAAAAGATTTTAAAGTGAAATTGAGAAAATTTCCTACAAGAATCTTCAGTTGGAGAATATTTTGCAGTTGAATTCGCTTGTTGCCAGCCCAATACTTTTGTGACGTGACAACAACTGTCTTTTTGCGGATTCCGACTTTTGAACATTAATGTTGTATTTTCAGTTCCGTTTCAATACATACAAATTAACTTTGTTCTATGATTTGGCAATGAAAGATGAACGAAGATTCCTGTATACTCAGTTTTTCAAAAAACTCGCAAGAACATGCATTTTGACGGCATGCATTTTGTGACGTGACAACGCGCTCTGTGCGAATAAACAGTCTCCGCGAAGCGTTGTCACGTCACACAATCAATAAGTTGTATTAAATAAGTTTTTCACCGTATTGTAGCAATTTTTTATGTTTTTTATTACTCTGAATACTTCTTACTTTCCTCTGAGATCTCCCCTTCCCCTTCCAAAAGTCCATTCTATAGGAGAAAGTGGTCCTAACGCAACCGTGCTTCCTACTGAATTTTCAATGGTGTCATAACGTTGACAATTTGATAATATGGTGAATTCTCTTCATTCTAGCGTTTTAGCGCCATTTTACGTTTTCATTCCTCCAAAGTCAGAAAAGAAATATATTCGACCTGTGTGCAAAATGAGTTCTATGTTCTTTTAGTTTGTGAAACATTGCGAAACAAGACAATTTTAATTGTTTATGGTATGTTCGTCAAAAAAAAGCTATATAATTTGAATCTAGCTGTTACCTGTAATACACGGTCTTTATTTGGGAAAAGTCGGGGTGGTCCAAAACCGACCTCCAGTTTTTATATCGTGATTGTTCAACACGTTCACTCTGGCGCTTGCCATCAATGGCTAGCACATTCCTAGTTCATCGAGTGGCGTTCACTACAGGGGGAACGCATTTGATTTTGCTATCAGAAACTTTTGATAAACTCACATACCTGTGCAAGGGCGTTTATGTTTGGGTATTGAAGATGACTTTGACTTTGACGTTGACTTCGATCGTTGATCGTTAATCGTTGGTGTTTGCGTGTACATTTGTATGTGCACTTTCTTTGTATAACTCCAAACACGTCGCTCTAAGGCCCACCAAACATTATCTCCCTCTCACTTAAATCCTATCTCTCACTATCAAACATTAATCCTTTTTTTATTCCTCTTCGTGCACCCATGGTTATATGCCAACATTACCATTCACGATTGTATTGTGGGATTTCATGTCATTCCCGGCCTTTTATATCCGTTTTTAACGAACCGGAAGTGAACATCCTCGATTCTAAAATGGCATCGGAATACGATATTCGACTTCCGCTGGTAAGCCCATATCGTATGCGCTTTCCATTTTTTTAGCATTCAATAATACCATCAGCAAACCGGAAGTTGAAATAAGATTATATTTTATATTATGGAATCTACGTTCATATTTTGTTGATAAAACATAGGAGGAATATCATTTGTATGTTTTGAAACGAAACGGTAATTAATGAAATTAATTATTAATGTTCAACAGTCCGAAACAGCAAAAAGTCAGGTGTTGCCACGTCACAAAAGTTTTTGACTAACAACAAGCCAACCTAACTATAAAATATTCTCCAACTGATGATTCTTGTTGGAAATTTTCTTAATTTTATTATAACATTGTTTAATTTTGTGTGCTTTATTCATGAAAACGCAAAAAAGTGTTTGTAGTGAGTCAAAATATTGTTTGAATGGATCGTATACTATTCGTGACGTGACAACAACTTCTGGAGACAGTTGATACTCCTCTATTTGTGGACCGATCTCAACCAAATTTTGTGGGTTGTTGACTTTCACTGTTTGCTCAGAGAAACCCAAGTATAAAAATGTTTGAATCTATGTTCATTTGATAAACTAAAAAAATGCTCTTTTTTTGTGACGTGACAACGCTTCAAAATACCTGTTTTTCAAATGCTTGTTTCTCATAAATTACAAAATGAAACGTAGGTCTACCCACGGCTCTTCAAACAAGCCTTTAATCACCCATTCAATGGTATATAGACATTGAAGTTTGATTAAGCATATGTAAAGATATCTCAAGAAACACAAAAATAGTGAAAACCTAAAATATTTTAAATATAATTAAGTAGTTTTTTAAACTCACCTCTCTCAAAGGTTGGTGCATAAAAATTAAATTTGTTGCAAAAAAAATTATGATATAATTAGTGCTTATTCAAATAACATTTTCAATTTTCTCCTAAAACTAGATTTGAAATTTTGTTTTCTGGTGAATAACCACCTCATGGAATGGGTCATTAGCAGAAGAATACAAATTTGAATCTAATGATACTGAACGATTTTTAGAGGTTCAAACTAGGATACGTCAACGAAAAATGGTTGCATTTAATGCTGTGATCAGCTACAGTTAAGAATTATCTTCGCTCTGGAAATTATTGATTCTGTACATGATATGCTTATGGTTCCATCAAGCGTGAAATAACTGAGGTTATGAGCATCAAACGCCTGAACGTATGAATATCAAATTATGCAGAGGCATACAGTGGTACAAACTCGAATTCGTACACCACCATGCATATCTCTAATGAATGTTTACTTGAACATCCTGGAGGAAAACCTGAAGCTGGGTGTCAACGAAATGGAATTGAATCAAGGATTCAAGTTATATCAAAACAATTGACAACATAAAGTTCGCACATGATTTCTTTACAATTGCTCAAAAGTTATTGAAACTCCGCCACAACATCCCAACATCAATCCCATTGAAAAACTGTGGGAGTATCTGGACAGAAAAGGACCATCAGATTTCTAGAAAAAAGGATTTTTAAAACCACTAGACGAATGAATGAATGAATATTTCTCCCGAATACACCAAAAGATCTTAGATAGCCTTCAGAAAGGACTGAAGGCATTTGCAATGAAAAAGGAATACCATTCTAAATATTGAATACTGAAATTGATCGAAACCTTCGGAAACGAATTGTTATTTCTAATACTCTACGAATGTGAGTTTGAGTAAATTTTCATGTATTTGCTAAAATACATTCATTAGCCGAGAAATAAAAAACATTTTTCTGAAAACAGATAACATACCTTATCACTCTCGTGTAACATTATGAGTTTATCTAAATAGAACGTTTCAAGAACCACAGGACATTAGGCTTAAAGAACTTCTAACATGAATATGTGCTGCAGTATATGAGAAGTTAAACTAGATTTTGTAAAACACAACCAAAAATAATTTTGGTACAATTTTCAAATTGCATGGAAAGTAAATTTTCTTGACAAAGCAATATTGAATGTTGTATAAAATGTTATAAGGTTTTCAAAACTACTCATCTGTTAGCGCTGCGATCGCTATTTCATAGGGCTTTCAAAAATCACTAATCCAACCAAATACTGAACCCTCCTGTACTCGCGCGAAAAATCATAACTCGTTTACTTGCACACGGCGTCACAGACCGTGCGTGTCTCTGTAATATTGCTGTTGTGTATTTTTAGGCGTTATTGGTATTCATTCAAAGAAAAATATATGATTTGCAGTCTGTGAGACAGTATGCGCAAATACAGGAGGCTCAAACAAGATCGATTCATCTATCCCAATACAACGAGCTGATTCTAAAACTGAAAGAAGCAGCTGAACATTCCCAACAAAAACTAGCAACCTATCACGAAAAATAAAACAATTTGGTTTGTTTACAATCCCACACGTCTTCCCCAAAAAACCAGTCAGAGGTTTTTGACCCAATCACACGTTACCACCGATCGCAGGCGGAATGCAAATTATGTGCCACACTTTTGCTCTTTTTCTCGCTGAATACACTACTACTCACTTGTTTCCGCTGCTTATTTGAACGAACGAAATTACCGACGTCGGGACGCGGAAACGTGCAAACGCTCTACTCAACCGGAGCAAGTCAAATCTTCGACTGAAGCGCGAAGGTGTTAGGCATGTCGGTTCCGAGTGCACGCAGCTAGCCTTCGAGCTCTTATCTATGGATGCACACCACTGGCGCTGCTCGCTTATCAGCTAGGTATGCCGCGCCTTATCGCGCCTGAACCTGACGGAGACTTGATGGCAATGAACGAGGAGGCGCTCGATTATCGCACCGCCACCGCCTCAACTGTTTTTTCTCTGTCGGATGGTTTTTTTCGGGATTGATTTAGATAGAATATCGGAAAATCTGGTCAAGCCGAGAATGATGCATAACATGGTCGGTCCAAGGTACATTATCAGTAGAGTTGTTGATATTCCACACTTCCAGGAAAGATTAAGCAATAAGTACATAGCAGATCTTCTTACTGCATCCGTGGTGTCCATTTTTCCATGATTTTGGGAGAAAAACATCATCTTTCTGCGTAATTCACGTTGAGCCTCGACCGTAAGAAAGGACTGACAATGAACTTTTTTTTTGGCTCACGTCGGCCCCTGCGAATCGATAGTGGACTTTACTATAAATCATGTTCTAGCTTTGTTACTGTCGTTCCCAGTGCCGACACTATCCAAACAAAAAGTCCACTGTCGGTCAAATGAGACCGCTGCGTAAAAGATGGAAAATTCCGTGTCAGTCCCCAGAGACCGACGTGGGGTTAACGCTTCCAAAAAACGGGGCTTCTTGAGATAATAGAAACAGAATATTACCCTTTTGGGGCGTGAGTCCTCGAAAATATAAAGATTTAAGTTCATTAGGTGACATTTCGCACAAATAAATATTCTGCTGTTTTTGTTCCAGTTGTCAATTACACGGTGTTAAAAAGTGAAGTCAAAAAAGACAAAAATCAGTATATTTTACAGTTTTTCTTTGAAGGAGGCGAAAAAGTATGCCTGGTGGCTGGGATTGTGAATTGTGTGTATGATCCCGATACAGAACAGGCCGAGGTACATTTTCAGTATCTTTGATTTCTTCCAGGCATTGATAAATGAGATACTAAGCGACAATGGAACGAGTTTGATTAGTTTGGATAAAACTGGATTTAAAGAAAAAAAATTTAAAATACAAAACAATGATAGATCGAATTTTCTCCTCCTTGGTAAACGAAATGAAATCGACTCATTTCTTAAACGGATAAGTAACTGGGAATGGGTCACATGCGACAACCTCAGGAAGCAATAAATATACATCGTATAGTATCTTTAGAGTTGTAAATACAATAATACCTTGACATGAGCATACGAGCATACATACTAAGCTAAAATATTGTTCAATGATCAATGATAGCATATTTCCTCATCAATAGTAATCAAAGTGCGAAATAGTTTCAATTGGACTTTGGTACTCGTGTGACAAAAGATAATAAATAACATTCGAAGGTAATGTTGAAAGTTCACAATGTGATAATTCCCAATCAGTCGCATAGCTTAGTTTATGGTTCGTCTCTTGCCTTTTTCTGGCTTACATAAATTGATAAACCATGTAATGCAACAACTGATAACATCACGTACGAGTGTCATAACGTGGAGTATTGTTTATTTATAAGGCGCATAAAAATATCGCAGATAAAAAATCATCAATAAAAACAACGTTCCGAGCGGCATCATATGATCGAAAATCACCATCGTTAAGCTAATAGAATCAGAAAGTTACATTTATCTAATGTTCCGTAATTTCCGACAGTTGAAATTTATTCAATAACATTATTTTTCTTCCCTTACTCCGTTCATTTTCCACTTTAATTATTAAAATCTAATGAAAACTTAAGGTCTATCGAGATGAATATGTTCAATTATTATTCCATCAAGAGCACACATGTTTCTGTTTTCGGGAACAATTTCCTCAGCCACATGGTTCAGTTTTCGTTAATCAAAAATTAGTTGTTTCCAACCCAATGTGTGCTCTCGCGTAGTTATATGATCTTAGTAGGACAGTTTTTATTTTGTTTTTTTTTCTTGTACTTAATATCAATTGCTTATTTTGGTATTTTTTCTTGTATTAATATCAATTGTTTAAAATTATAACTATTTCTGAACAATTCCATACGATTGTTATGTTCCAGAATATTATGTATATTCAAACTTTCGAAAATCCAGATTCTGGATTCACAAATTCCAGATACGTCAAATGCTATTTCAGATATCAAGTAAAATATTCTATCTCCAGATTTCAAATTCTAAAATTTATTATACATATTTCACGTAAGAGAACTATAGATTCCAGATACAATATTAAGATTTCCGAATTGCAGAATCCAAATTGTATATTGAAAATTCTAGATTTAATTCCCTGACTTTGATATACGCCAGATTCAGTTTCCGATTCCAGATAGGAATTCTAGATTTGGATTTCAGATTGCTGATTCCAGATCGAAAATTTCAGATTGCATACAACAAATATGATTTCGAGATTACTTCGCAAATAACAGAATCAAATTATTTATAAATGTTTTAGAATTCGGTTATGGACTAATATTTTCTGTTTCCAGTTTTCAAATGCTTCTCAGAAATTACAAATTTTTGACTTGAATTATTTCTGATCTCAGTTTGACATCACAGACTTCGAGTGCTAGATTCCATCAACCTAAAAGTTTTGCTTTGCAGGTTCACTCTCAGATTTCTAGGTTCGGGTTACAATACCAGATACCAAATTTGAGATTCCAAGATTCCCAGAAATTGAACAAAAAACTGGATTCAATCTAGTACTTCAGATAGTAGATTCCAGATCCGAGAAAGTAAGCACATGTACAATTTGCACATTACAAATTCCTGATGCCAAATACCAAACACTACTTCCGTCTTCCTGTTTACATACAGTGACTCAAACTCGTAGTCGTATCCCCCCATGCAGGTCTTCTTCCACTACTTTTAGAAGACTTCGAAAATAAGCTTCCGAAACATTCTATTAATATAATGATTTATACATAATTTTAAAGTTTAAACCTTCAGCTTCTGGAACATTTCACGAACATACTTTTATCTTGGTGTGTGTAGATGTAGTGGATAGATATAAGAAATCGATTTGTTTCTGTTTTTACAGAAGTTTTGTCAATTTACACAATTTTTTGTTAACCAAGTCAGTAGCAAATCACTTTAACCTTATCAACCAGCTTTCATTTAATCCCTATAACGTGCCTGTAGGATCTTTCAACACAGGGATATCTCTGGTTGAATGACAAATTTCCTCTTTGTTTTTGATGATGAATAATTTTAATAATGTTTGAAGAAAATTGAATTCATTTGGCGCTAGTCATGCTGCGACTTTTCTCATGCCCTAAACATCATATGCCGAACGGTCTCGTGAGAGATATTCAGTTCATGGATTAGCTATCTCAAACTGAAGTGACGATTTCCGAGCACATTCCTTTTATTTTATCGATGTTTTCATCAGTTGAAGAGGTGGATGGTGGTCCTTGGCGGAGTAAATCGCTCATTTCTTCTTCGTCTTCAAGACGTGAATATTTTCCGCTATTGGTTTGTTTTCCATGTCTGCAAGAAATCGTATATACGTGTGTCAATAATCGTATTTGGTATGTATATCGCCTATGCTAGTTAGGCGTATCATATACCACCCAAAATATGGGGTATATGATGCTGTATATACGATAGTTATACAATTTCATGTTTCGATTCTGGGATGCTAACAAGAAACGATATAACAGCATTGATGAGCTGAAAGTGATAATTTCAGAGATGTGGGAAGATTTGTTATTTGGACGGTTATTTGCTTTTATAAATGCGAAAATGCAAGCCAGGCCGCTGAAATTGCGATTGGCGTGTATGGTGTTGATACTGCAACAGTAAAATACTTAAAAAAAAGTTTGTGCAATATACTAAGATCTACACTGACAACAAATAGACCGTTTGAAGCTAAAGATTGACCAGAAGCGTTCAAAATAAGAAATTGGGATGAAGAGAGGATTGTAAAAATCTATTGCTAAAGTTTATTGCCTATAAGGATCAATACCTCTATGATAGATACATTATGAAGCTATCTTTGACCTTATATATATATATATATATATATATATATATATATATATATATATATATATATATATATATATATATATATATATATATATATATATATATATATATATATATATATATATATATATATATATATATATATATATATATATATATATATATATATATATATATATATATATATATATATATATATATATATATATATATATATATATATATATATATATATATATATATATATATCTATATATCTATATATAATATATATATATATATATATCTATATATCTATATATAATATATATATATATATATATCTATATATCTATATATAATATATATATATATAACTATCTTTAGCTGTCTCTAGCCGATATCTACGAGTTTTTGGTGTATTCGGAAAGAATATTCATCCATTTTTTGATCAAGTGGGTTTTCAAATCGTTATTTTTAGAAATCTGATGGTTTCTAAATTTCCTACACAGATAACTTCCATATTTTGTTCATGCTGGGAGATTGGGGAGGAGTATTTATAACTTTTGAGCAATTTTGATGTAACCATGTGCGTTAACTTTGACTAATAATGTTAAATTTTAAAAATCATAACTTAAAAACCATTTCCATTTTAGGGATGTCCGAAAAATCAACTTTTTCCTCTTTTTTTTTCCAAAAATGACTTTATTCAAAAATTCATAACTTTTGAACTACTAAACCGATTCAGATGATCGATATATCAAATTAAATTTGATAAAAATTTTCGGACATCCCTAAAATGGAAACGGTCACCCTACTGAAAAAATATTTTTAAAAATCGGGTCTAATATTTTGCGATAAAGAACAAAACTGCCACTTTTCACGAAAATCTGAGAACCACTATATCGGTTTGACATGGAATGGCTGTATATATAAATTAAAATGTTCATATGACAATGAAAACATAAATTTAGAGTACCCGCCACGATATTTGAAAAATTTCAGAGAGAGTCGGGGACAGCGACCGGTAAATTTGGCGTGGAGTTGCTGCTCTATATAAATCTTTCCCTGTTTATTTTCAGTTTGACAGCACAATGAAGATGCGCTTACATATATTCTACAGATAAACTGCGGTTAGATAAGAATTGAAACACAAATAAGCTGAGAGTGTAAGTAAAAAATTAAAACGTGTGCGTAGGTGTCATGCAAATCAGCATAAAATTTGTGGAAGCAAGAAAGTGTTGTAGATTATTTCAAAATAAGAAGAAACTCGTATTACCGAACAACATCCAACCAATTGTTTAGTAGTAAAAGAATTCAGTAGGAACAACCACACCAGCACAGTCGATACAGGTTTTTTGGATGCATGCACACGAAAGTCTACAGTTGCTACTTACTGAGCATCTTCTTCGATGAACATTTTGGACGCACTTATTTTGACGGCTTGAATATTTGCAATATTATCTAGCACTAGTTTTTCGCTTCGTTTCCCGCGTCGACTCAATATGTCCCTAAACTTTACACTAACACTGCCCTCGACAAGTATTATCGCACGAAAAACGTCCTGGAACTGGTAAACTCACTTTCGCTTACGTCTTTACTGAATTCACGCTCTTTGGTTGGTCTTCCTCAGGAGTCAGCTTGTCATGAGCGGAAGTGGCTATCTTAAGTCCTGTTGCCCTATCCAGCAGAGCAATAATCCCAAGTTCCTTCACTGATACTGTTTCAGAACGCTCTCGAGTGCCAGGAGTTGTGATTTGAAACAGGTCGCCGGACGCGTCGCATTATTGGAGGTTCTGTAGATGAAACGAGAGAGAGATAATAAATGCAAATTAGTGGGGCTCTTTTGAAGAAACGATAGCGAGAAAAATTGGTCAACCGGTGTATTTAATGCTGGCTATTCGAGCAGTGCTACCGCACATCACCTGAGTCGCTATGTGATATGTAGTGGCAAATGTGGACAGTATTTGAAGTGAGACAGTAGATAAGTGCGACTGCAGACGACCAAAACCCGCGGAGCCGGTAAACCTTCAATTACTTGCTAATATGTTTCGCAATCGCGAAAACCAGTATCACCGAGTAGTGCTAACGTTGTTGTCTTAACTCGGCCAAAGTTCGCGGTCAACCTTGATAGTGTGCACTGTCGTGTGTCGCCGGCCGAGAGTGCAAGTTCTAATCAAATCGGTAATTTTCCAATTTCCTTGGACAACTCCACCGACTTACATAAATTGGAGCAAATAGGGTGCAGCAGCACTGGCGTACTTGTGGTCTCAATGATATCCACTTTCAAATAAACTGCATTCACAGTATCCTGTCTTCCATACTTCGTCACCCACCACCAGTTGCTAGGCTACTCCGGTGAACACTCAATCAATCAACTGCGAGCGCGAGATCACACTGATGCGCGCGCTACGAACGTCTAAGATAGCACCGAAATTATCTCGTTGCAATTTGGGCACTAGTGTTCTATGATAGCGAAACGATCAAAAAGTCAGGCGAAACACTAGCATTTCCGCTTATGCGGGGATTTATACCATGCTTATTAATTCTTTTACAAATCCGCTTTTTGCCCGAAGGAAGCTATACATGTTTCTCACATGTATGACTCGCAGCAGTTTTCGGCGAGAAAGCAAACATGTTGTGGGAGGATAGGGTATTTACGCTGTGTAAAAGATGGTGAAAGATTGTGAAACAGAACCATGGATATAATATTAAATTATAATGCTTTGATTGAAAATGATGTTTTTGTTTTCCCAAAAATCGACATTATCTTTTCGGACAACCCAATATGAGCTATCCTGATTTATCCTTATTTTTATTTTCATTCTTCCTTAGAGGCTGAAAAGTTTAAAGCCTCTTTAATCCAACATCATCATCATCATCATTCTTCCTGATTTTTTCAAACTGTAGTTGGCAACCCTGATTACGTGGAAACGTGACATATACAGTTCGATCTGGGAGTGAAAACAGATAGGACAGAAAGCGTTCATTGTAATTTATGTTAAAAGAAACTGATGGAATCATACTACTTTAGAATTATTAGAATGCACTATAAAAATTCGGTGAATGAAAACCTTTGAGTTTCTCTTTTCGATAGTAGGGTTATCACTGACTACTCGTTACATAATCTAGATAACCAATGTTTTATTCAGTTTTCAATTTGGTTATGAACAAAAAAAATGCAACTGAAAGAGAAAACAAGTAAAACACAAAACGCTGCTTCAAATACGTAATTCTTAGAATTCTTGTTCCACGTTGACTCCACGGTCCAAAAATATCAGTGTGGCAACGCGTCTTCGAATTTCCCAGTTCGTCAACGTACCGATGCAGACAAATTTATCATAGATGCAATGCTACTGTTAAGAGAAATTCTTTTGCATTCAGTTATTCATACCAAGTTCTTCATACCAACACAAATCGTACATAGGCTTTTAGATTTTCGATACTGTGTAGGCTAAGTGTGAATACATGAAGTGGTGAAGCAGCTCAAACGGTGGCCAAACCAGGACTAACGTCCAGGAAGATTCTACTTGAAAGGAACCATTTATTATGAGATGCTTCTGTAGAGCCAAAAACTAAATTCAGATCTCTACTGTCAACAACTGGACCGTTTAGAAGCAAGCGATTGACCAGAAACGGCCAGAATTGGTCAACAGAAGAGGTATTGTGTTTCATCAGGACACAGGTTGGGAAGTTTTAATGCATCCAAAATATAGTCCGGAGCTGGCACTAAACGATTACCACCTTTTTCTCGCATTGCAAAATTTTCTGAGCGTAAAGAAATTGGGATCAAGAGAATATTGTGAAAATCGGTTACTAGAATTTTTCGTCAATAAGGATCAAGACTTCTATGACAGAGACATTATGAGACTACCTTCAAAATATTAAAGTTTCGAATTTCACGCAAAAATAATGGATTCCTTTTACCCCAACCTTATATTATCACCTTCAATTTAGGCTACTTCTGTAGCAATACCGAGACACTTTTTGTAACTGAATACAGGAATTTCGTTCAGTTCACGCAGCGAATTCGTTTTTAGATCTTCAATGCAGTTAAAACGGGTTATTTGAGTTTTGGAAATAGGAAAAAATCCCATGTCTCGTCGCCTGTAATTATGCGTTGAATGAACGTGGAATCAGAATTTGATCGTTCAAGCATGACTTCAGTCACCTTTGCTTCAAAAATTTCATCCCAATCTGCGACTTTTCTCATGCCCAAAACATCAGCCAAAATATGACGAACGGTCTCGTGAGCGGTATTTAATCCACTTAAAATACATATTATATGAGTTTCGCAAAACGCTGCAGTACAAACCAATTAATAAAAAGTATAGTATAGACATTATAATGATATGGTTATAATTTTATTATTTTTCTACATACCCTTTAGTTACACTTAGGTGCCTATTCTATCAAATTCCTTTTAAAAATCCTATTCAATTTGAACGAGGAAAGTGTCACCCATATGTGGGTGACGAGGCGACGAAAGTGTTAAGAACAACAACATGCTGACGTCCCAGAGCACTGTTTGGAACTTTTTCAGCGCAATATATATTTTTTTCATGCAATATATAGATTCAACATACATGATGGCATTAATCCCGTGGCCGAGTGGTTAGCGTCACATATTATCATGCCGGAGGCTCGAGTTCGATTCCCGTTCCCGTCATGGAATTTTTTCGTTTTAAATTTTTTTCCGACTGTGTGATCACGTCTATTCTAGAGCTTACCACTCCGAAAACAATTTAAGGCGTGTTATATGGCATATGAATCTCAACTAAGTACTTATAAAAATGACGCATGTTATTCTACGTTGAAACGGAAGAAGAAGAATCCAAGAATACATCCATCATTAGACTCCACCGCCAAATCGGATTTTAGAGTACAGTTATTGAAATCTATCAATGTTTAGCAAAATATAGATCTATATAAACAAAAATAATTTGGAGTCTGCATGTCACGATTTAATTCGAGAAAGAAACAAAACAGATTTCAATAATTATTTTTTTGTTTGGTGCGTCAGGTTGATATTATTTAGCAAATTTTGATTATTTATATAAATATCAATGATTTAGCGTCCATATGTCACAATTGACCTCGAGAACAGATCAACAGATTTGAATGTATTTTTTTGTTCGATGTGTTTCGGTCTGCGGCAAATTTACATGACAAAAAGTAATGAAAAATATTGGGAAAGTTGAAAAATTAGAAGGTTTTATATCTAGCGATTTTTTTTCAACTAGCAATAATCGTACCTCGGATGTGCCTCGTTGGTTACGATATCGCCACTGGTTTCAATCAATAGCTTCGAGTTGCTGTGTCTAGCCAAGGTTTGAAAGACTACAAAAAGTTGTTTCGTATTGATGATCATACAAAAATGGTTTCTGTATCTGATCTCAACATTTTAATTGAAATCGTTTCCCAATTTGGTCATATATTCGTGGAAACGGGATAAATTGCGCTAGACTTGTTGGTAGTTGTTTTCCCTAACCTAGCAGAACATAAATTCATGTTGCCTCTCTGACCATGAAATGCTTCAGATGGAAGAGAGCCCAATGCACCCGCGCTAACTGGTACACATGAGGGAAAAGGGTATAATATGCCTCGATTTCGATTTGGAAAATCGATTTTTTTTTCGATGCCAAATGACTTAAAAATGCATAAAACGTCAAGATCTGATGTTATCCCGAAAAAAAATTTTTGGCCGAAAATCTACCTTTTAGCCTGAGTGGCCACAAAATCAAAACTTTGAGTGCTTTGAGGCATCCCTAAATCATGACCGATTGAGCTGAAATTTTGCACAGGTAATTTTTTTGGGCCAATAAACAAAATGTACATGGTCGGTTCTTTAAATTCTATAATTATTTTTTTCCATACCTTCATTGCCACTCTGCGAAGTCTCAGAAGGTCAATTTTCGGTCAAAATTTTTTTCTCGAGGTGACACCAGATCTCGACGTTTTATGCATTTTAAATTCATTGTTCTGGTCCAAATAGCTAATTCACGGGAGTAACAGATGTTGTAAAGTACCTTGGGTCGATTCCCATCAGCCCATTTTCACGTTTCCATTCACTTTTCATTTTCACAGTTTTCCGTAGCTTTTCTTTGTTCCCTGGCGAACACCGACTTGTTCTTCTTCTTCTTCAATGGCACTAACGTTCCTAGAGGAACTTCGCCGTCTCAACGTAGTATTACTTGCGTCATTTTTTATTAGTACTTAGTTGAGATTTCTATGCCAAATAACACGCCTTGCAATGCATTCTGAGTGGCAAGCTCTAGAATACGCGTGATCACAGTGCAAGTCGGAGGAAATTTCTTTGACGAAAAATTCCCCCGACCAGAACGGGAATCGAACCCGAACACCCGGCATGTTAGTTATGACGCTAACCACTCGGCCACAGGAGCACACCGACTTGTTTCTTTTCTAAATAAACAGAGGTGAAACGACTTGACCTTTTTGTGGTACCCTATATAAGCACTAGTAATGTTTAATAAAAGCAGTAAACGTAACATTTTGAGAGCCCTATATTTCGCCTTTTTTAGCATTATATCCGGCCTATAAAAGCATGTAAACCATTATAGGGGTTTATTCTATTTTATGTATGCGGATATAGTGTTGATTAAGAGCTATTGTTCAATACAAAGCAATCTAGTAATCAGGGATTACAACTAAAAACAATTATAGAAGCCACGCCGTTCATTTCCCTGCGGGTTGTACTGGTAAAAAATATCCCATTTAGAATAAATGCATCCTTCTTTATAGTGTTCTTCGTCTGAAACATCCACTGATTAATTGAATGAGTCAGCTTACTAATGAGTAGTACACTTACATTGCATGTGAACGCGTTTTAATCAATAAAAATAGAAACAAATACAGAAACGACGTAAAAACTAACATCGGGAATGGCTTCGAGGGGGAAATTATTTTTAAAATTTTTTGAAGTATATTAAAATTGTCAAACTTGCATAGTAACTGCTGGATTGTTTATAAATTTCGCCTTAACAGGAATTCCATGCCAAACCGATATAGTGGTTCTCAGATCTTCGTGAATAGTGGTAATTTTGTTCTTTATCAAAAAACATTAGACCCGTATTTGTATATTTTTTCGTTAGAGTGACCATTTCCATTCTAGGGTGGTTCGAAAAATCAATTATTTCCACTTTTTCCTAAAAATGACTTTTTTTAAAAATTCATAGCTTTCGAACCACTCAACCGTTTAAGATGATCGACATATCAAATGGCAGCCAATGAGCCTGCCTTTTATTACAAAATATTGAAACAATGGGTTTTGTTTTCGTAATTATTGATTGTAGTCGTTTTTTTGTTGTTTTCATGGCTTTAGACTAGAGGGCACTATATCTTTTTTATATTTTTTCTTGAAAGCTGAGGATTTCTTACATAACATATCTCGATATCAGAGATGCTATAGTTTTCGTTTTAAAGATATGATTTTCCAAAGTTAACCGATGGTTCGAAAAAAACAAATTTTTCACCTTTTTTTCCATTACAAAAATTCATAACTTCTGAACTACTGGACCGAATCAGATGATCGACATATCAAACTGAAGCTTATGAGTTAGTTTTCTTTGGAAAAATATTACTTTTGAGAAAAAAAAAATTAGATTTTCGTTTTTGTAATTATTGATTGAGTCAGTTTTTCATAGTTTTCTCAGTTAAAGATGAAGGGCGTTAAATTTATATTTTTTCTGGAAAGCTGAGGATTTCTTACCTGTCGTATCTCAATATCAGACATGCTATTTTTTTTCGTTTTTGAGATATGATTTTTTAAATTTAACATGTTTTAAATCTTCGTTCAATATTCCTATGTGACTAGACTAGACCCTAGACCTATGCGACTAGAATCCAATCTTCCCACACGTGTGCTATTTTTTCAAAGAAGGTTAGATCATCTAAATCGGTTCAGTAGTTCAAATGTTATGAATTTTTGCAAAAAGTAATTTTTGGATAAAAAGGGAAAAATGTTTTTTTGGGCTACCGGTTATGTAAAAAATCCTCAGCCTTCAAGGAAAAATATAAAAAAATATAGTGCCCTCTAGTACAAATCCACGAAAACAACAAAGAAACAATCAATAATTACGAAAACAAAATTCATTGTTTTTGGAAGTTCAATATTTTTTAACAACAGGCTCATTGGCTTTAATTTGATATGTCGATCATCTAAATCGGTTCAGTGATTCAAAAGTTATGAATTTTTGAAAAAAGTCATTTTTGGGAAAAAGTTAAAAAAATATATTTTTCGGACCACCCTAAAACGGAATAATCACCCTAACGAGAAAATAAAAAAACGGGTCTAATATTTTGCAATAAAGAACAAAACTACGACTTTTCACGAAAATCAGAGAATCACTATATCAGTGTGGCATGGAATGGTTGTTATATTTTTGTTAGTTTCTGAGAAATTCGAGGGACGCGTTTGGCCCGATAGGTGCGTTGTATACCTTTCTCCCTTATATACAAACACACCTCCCAAGACGTAACTCATGATGGGCAAAATAAAAGAGAAAGAGTGTTGTTGCGAAACCAGTTTTTGCTCGTTCGGCGAAAAGGTTTTTATGGCTTAGTGGAAGCGGTATGCCTTTTCGCAACCATCGCAGATAAATCTATCGTCCATTCCAAAACTTTAAAATTTATCATTATTGTGGATTCAAACGATGGTATGGCAACGGGAATATCCCGCTGAATCATTGCATCGTCAGGATAAAAACTCCTGAGACAGCTCTTGTTATTGGATTGTATCCAAAACAAGGCTCAGAGTTTTCACTCATCTCGACTCATCTCGATCATATTACGCATCGGTCAACACAGTATGGCAGTGCTTCACCTCTAACACAAACACTTCTCAGATCATATGACGACCACGATGATTAAGGCGGTTGTTGTGAACCGTGGAGCCGAAACCATGCTACGTTTGCGTTCTACCAGCCGCCTCCCGCTGCAATTATCAGGTTCGAGTGGAGACGGAAAGCACGCTGTACTTTGAACTCAAAACATGTGATTCGAACATTACATGAGAGGTTTTGTGTTCGTTCGCAGCCGTAGTTTATTTTTTTCTGTTCGCCGTGTTCTGGTTTCCGTAGCTGCGTCGCTCTATTCCAGCTGTACAATAAACGAGACAAGAGTTTTGTCAGACGCAGTGATTCAATGCTATTTGGACACGTGCATAGCAAAGCATGAATCTCGGTCACGACGATGGCTGTTTTTTCTGTGCCTTTATCACATGGTTGAGCCCTAATTTTGCGATATTACCTTGTGGCAATAGAAGTTTTGCTCTCGGCTAAGAAGGTTTTTTGTAGACCAGCATTCATAAGAACCTACTTACTAAAACAATTTCCGGGGATATCAAGAAATACAAAATTAATTCATTTTCTCCCATCCAAGTACTTTCAATGCGCTGCAACAGATTAATAATCCAGTGAGATGACAAGGTCATTCGCTTTATTCTAAAAGACGCATTACTTACAGCTCCTATTTGAAGGCTCAACCAAACCTTAACCCCGCAATACAGGTGTCGTATTGAACCCGATGGTGTTCTCTGTTTTGTTTTTGTTTATTGCTTCGGTTCAAAGTGCAGCCATTTCACTGTCTCTTCTGTGCGCACTTGTTCTACTATTTTTGTCTGCTCAGTTCAAAGTCTGCCACACTTTCGGTACCTCTCGCAAAAACAGATGAATATGTCGCCACCGCTAGGTCACCAGAGTCAATCTGCTGCAGCAAAAAAAAACACCTTACATAATGTTTGTTCTGAATAACCGAGCTTGTTTCGGTTAGTTATCCACGGCTACGCTAAATTCACATAAACATGTTCATAGTGCAGCAAAAAACTTGAACTGCTTGCTGTCCGTCCAACCAAACCTAATAACGATAGTTAGAGCTCAAAATTATACCTCAACCGAGCAGACGGACTTCACGAACGCGAAGAGAAAGGCCAACATCGGATCGTAACGCACATTTTTTTTCATTTAATGCTTCATTTAATGCATGCGCTGCATATCGTTGCACCAGCAGCGGATGCATACGTGTACCTCTCTCTTGCATAGTCTTGGTTGGGTTTATAAATAGCGACAGCATAAATCGTGAAGAAATGCTAAAGTAACCACACCGCGCCCACTCAACCCCGGCTGACCGACTCTGTACTATGTGTGCTTGAGGAGGCGAACTTGTTTCTTCCGTGGGAAGACAGCCACGTGGTGTGGTATACTGTCCGCAGCAATAGATATTGTATCTTGAGCTTGACTCGACATCAATCGGAAGGTAACCTTCAAGAGGTTATTGACCATTATTGCTAGTCCTGTTACGTTGTGATCTAATAGCGTGTTGGCAGGGCAGTTTGTCTGCAATCCCCTACAGTTCTCTATGCACTACTTGTTGCAATCAAATGAATTAGTGAGGCTATCGAGTTACAAGGTGCACAAGTGCTAGAGGTCGATAAATGGAAATTTAATAATCAACTAGCTGATCCGGCAAACTTCGTCCCGCCCAAAATTTATTTTACATTATCACATCCAAGTTTTCTTACTAAGCGCACGTTCATGGGTCCAATCACAGAACTGTTCATTGATTGATCAACTAATCTACCCTTTAAAATATTTTTTACTCTAAAAGTTTAGTACTCCAACCAAAACTCGACATTATAATATCAGATTATTTTCAGACTCAATTTTCGTGCAAGATATTTCATCCACTTGCAAATAACATGTTTCTCCGTTACATGGAATAAATGTTTGATACAGAAAATATGATAGAATAGAGACAGCCCTAAATCGGACAATTCCTTTCTCGAGTTTTGCTCTTATCAACACATTCGGCGATCCATTTTGACTTATTTTTGAAGACGATATAAGAGTGCGTTTTCTCACTTTAAAATCCATTTCCACTTACGAACAAAGATTAATTTCGTTGGATCAAACAACGCTGTCAATATGTAATTGTAGAACATATGCGGATTGAATTTTTCGAATTTTCCCATTTTCCTTCAGAGAAACATTTATTGCTTCCTAAAAAAATTTTGGTTCAATTCGCTTGATAAGTTCTCAAAATATGTAACACTAAAGCCAGCGTTTCACTGACAAATTTTGGGAAGCTCTATAGAATTACTATGGAACTAGCTTTCGCGAATAATCCGTACTGTGGATCATCCGCTCGCGGATAATCGGGGTCCCACTGTATATTGATGTCGTTTTTTTAAATTATCTACAGGGTCTTTCAGATTAAACGCTCACGCAAAAAAATCGAATAGCTCATTATAATTTTTTTTTCGCTCCATTTATGGTAACACTGCATTCCCCACTTCGGGACGATATTATTCGGCTACTCGTTCAGTCTGATCGGATGGTTTCTAGTGTCAAGATGTACAATTTACAAGAACGTGTATTTTTAGTGAAATAATATTACTCGAGCAACCGAAGCCTTAATGAAACTTTGACCTCTTCTGGTAAGAATTTCAACATTTCTCGTCGTCGATTACTTCCTCTGGGGGACGTGATGAACCGTTGCTATGTTAATAAGCCACAACATTTGGAGGAACTTAAAGAAAAAATAACTCGGATTTTCAACAGCATCGAAGTCGTAATGTTACAGTTGTGCATGAAGATATTTTTGTTCACCGTGTAAAACGCGTTATCGAAAAAAGGGTGGTCACATCGAAAATGTCCTAGAATAAGCTTTATTATATAACCAAAGTCCGTACACCCAGTGTTAAATAACCGACTATTTGACAATTGAGGGGCTTAGAATGAAAGGGGTGTAAGTGATTTGATCGATTTCTCTTCATCAACTTTTTCTTTAGTTAATAACCCAACTGCAAAAGCGTTCCAATTTGAGTTTGCTAAGAATTCGATACATGAGATTCTGACCTATCTTCCACATTGTCAAACACAGCTGGGAATGTGTTTGCAGCTATGTTATGACCAAAAGAGAGAGTCGTTGTAGAGAAATCGATGATGTCACTTACACCCCTTTCATTTTGAGCCCCACAATTATAATAAATTATTTTAGTGTATTGCATTACCCTCAATTATGTATACAAATTTGAGCGTGTGTATAGGTGAAAAATCATTATAAACAACAAAAATAAACTTTTCAGATGGCGAAGAGCACCGTTTTATTATTTTGCTTGCTAGAAATTAAGTTTTCTTAATAGTGAAATATGTACATTAGGGTGGCAATGGAAAAAATCTCATCATCGAATTTCAAAAACGTATGAGAAAATTTCAATTACGATTCTAGGTGAATAGGCCTAGCTCATTTCATACATGTACCTACTATTTCAATAATGATTTATCATCAATAAAAATTATCATCGATTTTCAAGAACCCACCATGAAGTGGAGGTAGGAGTAAAACAGACATGTTAAGAAGAACTTCAACTATATCTTTGGAAACTCATGTTTCCCAAAACTTTGATGCAGTTTCTTGCAATTCAATATACTGTTTCTCTACCTAATTGGCCAGATATTTTATAAGAAAAAGTGTTTTTCAATGTGTTTTTACTGAAATTAAAACAGACCGAAAAGTACAACATTTTGTTCGATGGGGGTAATATGGACAGGTTTGCAATACATGAAGCGTAGAGGTTTATCGATCGCGAAAGGAATAATTTTATTCAAACAAGGTCTGAACTCATCAAGAATGTCCGTTGAATGATGAAAAAATAGAATTAATCTACCTAGAAGTGATATCGCGCTTTTCAGCAGTATAAACGGACAAACCCTCAACTATTTTGCTTCTGGTTCCAGTCAGCTTCTAAACAGTACATACCTAATATCGCTTCTCTGTTAACTTACAAACCGAAATATAACTATCAGCGAATTGAATTTTGATATAAAACCACTCAAAATGCTTAATATCGAAGCAGCTAAAATTACATCCATGTATGAATTTCGGTTTTTGTTTCCCTTTTCCACTTTTGATCAGTATTCATTGCCATAGGGTGACTTAAATATTATAGAATAACATGTAAAAGGTGTTTCCCAAAAATAACGCTCCGCCGCACAGTGGGACCGTTCTGAAAAAAGACGGTCAAAAATCTTTTCTCGTTTTACCTTACATTTTAGAGCTTACATTTCAGAAGAGTTGTTCAGAATGTTGATTCGAATAATTTGACGGTTTCATTTAAACTCTTACTAAGTTACAGTAAAAATTAGAAAAACTAACTTTTTATACTTACGAGATAGTTGAGTTATGTCTTCAGCAACATTGTAGAACTAAAAATTGTATGAAACTTTGCTGAAGATCATCTATCAATCTATCTATCAGTTCTTCAGAGATATAACTGTTTTTTCTGGGGAGACTATCTCAAAACTAGTTTTTCAACTTAAGTTATGCCTAAATCACATTATATCAACTCAACATGTTCCACGAGGTTTTAGATAACATGAAAATACATAACTTTGCCGAAGACACTATTAGTGTTAAATGACACCATTGCGATGTACAGTGGTTACAAACCAAAAATATGTGACTTTTAATCATTAATTTTTTCAAAGATGTGCACATTTGTGCATTAATACTCAACGTCATTTTGTTCGTCAGGGTTCGAAGTATTAGGCAAACTGCTTTTCGAGCTCGGGAACTCTCGGGAACATTACTATTTATACCAATTTTTAAAGCACAATTTACTCAATTTTACTCTATTTTCTTCATACTTTATCTACTATTGATGTTTATTTGCATTATAATCATATATAAATCAATTTCTGATTCTATCTCATTATCAGACCTCAAATTTGAGTTATTTTGCGGAAGTTTTATTGCAGTTGGTGATAGCAATTGTTGCTTTTTCGATTTTTTGCAAGCTGATTATCAAAGAGTCGGATGTCATAAGCAATCTTACAAAAACTCAGGAACATAGCTTATATTACTTTTTTTGTGTTGCTGTTTGGGTAAGATAAGTAAATAATGATGAAAAAGTTCAACTAGAAGATGAAACCAACCTTTCTCATGATCATACTGTTGAATAAAGCTTGATTAATTCAGAATCCGGAGTCATAAAATCAAATGTATCTCGGGATTGGTTAAAGGTACAAAACATGTATTTATATCAAAATATAGATAATTTATTGTTCTTTCGGAAAAAAATTGTGTACAAAAATTGTTCTTTTACAGTTTCGATGGATTTTCTTACTTTTCTTCGGATACCCTCCATCAAAGTTTGAACTCACTGTTGAACAACCTAAGCGGTCATTTTATTCCACTATCTCTTCATGTCTGCAGTATTCCGAGTCACTTTGGCACAAATTCCGCAGTTCCGCTTCACAACTGCCCAATATTTTTCGATTGGGCGGAACTGGGAGAATTGAGGTCTTTTCCAATGTAATCGAGCCCATTGTCACAGGGAACCACTGAAGCACCCCTCGACTGTGGTGGCACCTTACCAAATCTGGACAAAACATCACTGTGTGTTTCTGCAGGCACTCTTCCCTATACATTTTCGAGTTCATTGTCTTGTTTGTGACGAAAACCTTGGTCACATCTTTGGTTCCGATCGTTCCACTAAGACGAGTCCTTTGATCCATCAGAACAACACTTACATGTTTACAAAAACGTTTCAGTACATCATAAACAGTCGATTCAGCCACCTTCTGCGATTTCGTGATTTGAGTACATCGGATTTTTAATGTGGGTGTCCAAAATCAAATTTATTCTCTGGGCATCCATCCTGCTCAACTTTTTTAAAACGAAACGAATCAACGTGGAATTTTCACCGTCGAAAGATACAGGTTTTCCAAACAATTAGCTGTCAAAACATTTGAGACACGCCTACCGCGACTACTAAAATGACCGGTTGCACGTTTATTCTTCAGCACAAGTTTTCATACTGCATGTAATGCAAAAATGCAAATTTCATATGGAAGTCCTGATTATGGGCTATGGCTTATTCAGAATGTACGGTACACAGTTCAATTGTTTTTATGTGGTTTCCAATGCTCTTATTCAAATTCGGGAACGTAAACCCAGGCCACCAAGTGACCTTTGTTAAACCCGTGAGAATGACATGAAACTTTCAGTACCTATTCCGAAAATATTTTTTACACTATTGAAAATGTGTACGTTATATCAAGTGACGTTATATCGAGGGTACGTTACATCGAAGTTCTTATAAATTTTCATCAATTTTCATGTTCAATTCCATTTTCCTATTCTAAATAAAGTTCATGAATAAGGATTTCACTTTCAGTTCTGAGATCATAGCATTAGTTTCGAAATTCAGATTTCAGATATAAAACTCAAATATCAAAATTTTTGTTCTTACCAGATATCACAAACAAACTCTGTCGGTTTGTGATATCATTATGTTCATGTGAATCTTGTGGCATAGGAGTTGTTATGATTGCCTTCTCAGGTTACCAAAACGTCGCATCGTTGATAATAAAGATTTTTACCCAGTATGCATTTGAAAACACATCACTGATTTACCAAAACCAATGCATCGTACTAGAATTGGGGGATCTTTGGAAAAAGATCGATCTTTATCGATCCATTTTCTAAATGGCGTAGGGATCGATTCTCCGAATCAATCGGCACCAAAGAATCGATCTTTGAAAAATCTAACGCTTTTTTCCAATTTATTACTTGTTCTATAAAAATTTGAAGCTCACAAAAATTGTATTTTCCAGAGCAACGTCATACGTTATGTCAAAATTATGATTAGAAATTGAACAGCTGATAATCATCCTGAATTCCGCTGAACATAAACCCCTTAAATCTGGGATTCAGTCGAAATATTGGGAGTAGTCCCAGTTCTAGAAAAGGATGTTTCCGCTGGACGTTATGCCATCATAAATATAACTCGTGACCACTTTTTTGTAATGACCAAACTTACGAAACTCCTAAATTTACGACCACAAATTTGACAACATTGGATCATGTTTATGAAATTTGTCAGGTGGTTTTCGGTGAGATTAAAATGAAAGTTCACTGAAAATCATATTTACACAAAATTTTCTACGATCAAAATGATCGGAAATATCGAAAAGAAAAGATCGATTTTTACGATTTTTACGATTTTTCAAGGTACAAAGAATCGATCCAAAATATCTCGGAAATCGGAAAGGGAAAGATCGATCTTCTAAAGATCGCCCAATCCTACATCGTTCTATCGTATCGTGAAATCCGCATCATTCGAACATGCACAACGAGGACGGTTCACTATTTGTAAGTGTCATTCAGTGTGCTTTTCAGTTGTGTTTCTGCAATTCCTCTGGTTTAGGTCAGCCACGAAGTCATTCAACTACGAAATGTACGATCCAAACTGTAGCTTAAAGGGGACCCCTGTCTGGAAGTTCGGAAGATAGCGAATTTTCGTGGATTTTTTTTTTCGAATTTTACGAATAATGTGAAGTTATATTTGAAGGTATATTTGAAGATGGTTTTTCCATTTTTTGAGTGCACGAATAATGATTATGACGCTGTTGATAGCTCGATGTGTAGATGCTGTTTGAAAATCGGTACCTGGCTGGTGGTATCGGTCCTGAAGCAACGGGTTGTCTTAGAACAAATTCCAATGAATATTTTGAAACTTTAGGGCAATACCTAAAGTGTTACATAGGAGTTTTTGAAAATTCGAAAAATTGCCAAAACGCCGGCCATTTTTGTTAAAAATGAGATATTCTCCATGAAAAATCTTTGAATAGCGATTTTTAAGAAAACCGAAAAAATGAGATATCAAAAAAACGGCTATGCAACGCCTTAGATAATTCATTTTTACATGCTGATAAACAAATTCAGCTAATTAGACTTAAGTTAATAATTATGTAGTTATAATATATTCAAATAGTTTTAAAATGTATTGCTTGATGGTGGCTCTTTATCCACTTGAGCCTAATTAAATCAATAAAGGAAAAAAAACAAATTCAGCCAAATCGGTCGAATAGATCCTGAGATATCGATACCACCAGTTGAAATAACATGGTTTCGAGAAAATTCGTTTTAAAATTGATACATTCGTTCTATGTTCCTTGAGGTAACTTCATACTTTTGGTTGTAACTATCCCACGAAATCAAATATCGAAAAATCCTTTTAGGACAACATTTCTGAGGGCATAAGCTGCCCAAAAATGCAAAAAACAAAAATTATTTTTTTTCGAAGGGTGAACCCCCCCTTAAGCCCAAACTGGAATTCTCATGAGTGGTTAAACTAATTTATATCTGTATACCGACTGAAAAAACACAATCATTTACAGTGGAAAATCCAATCCCCTTACAAGCCGATTATAGTCTGCACAACGAATGATTCGATATGGCATACTTTTGCTTTGCACAGTATTACTTTCTATGCCCTTTCTCACTAACAAAAACGGAACGTTTTGAGTTAGACATTCAAATCCAAGTATATTCAATCTTGCCCTTGGTAGGGTTTATCGTACACACTAAAGTCCACGCTTTTTTCCCAAACCGTTGTTTCATGACACAGTAATCAAATTCAAACCAACAATTCAATAACACATTGATTCTGATTAACACCGAACTATTTCTCCAAGAGGTTAACTGCCGGCGCACATCAATCAACCAAAAATAAAGTCAGTCCAAACCGGTTCCGCACTGAAATTTTGTTCTAAAACCAGCTTCCCTCGCGGATTGATAGCACCTTTTACGGCTCCCCACAATCGTAACTTTCGTGCGCGTTTCATGGCGTCGTGTGTCTCTACATCTCGTCGTTCGATTGAGGTACGAAGATCACTCTCCTGCTTCTTGCACTGTCAATCCATTAGCAGCGCAAAGATCGTTTGGGCGCGCAAAGTCCACAAGTTCAAGTTTTCCCCGTCTGACATCCTCACAGTCGCTCTCCTCCAGTCCCATTGTACACACTTCGTATTGTGTGCGCTCTGATTTGCGTTGAGTTTTTTGAACGCAAGCAATTCAATCTAGGTTTTATTGGCACGGTACGCGTTGTTCGTGATAAATAGCTTCGATAGTGGCCACACGACGCGGCGCAGCAAATGGGATCACTTGTTAGCGTGTGTGATAATTGAGCAAATTGATTGTTTGATATACAGCACATTTTGATGAAACCTTCTTTTATACGTTGTGGCATTCGATGTGACAGCCATCAACAGGTTTTATCGGTGAGTGGTACCGGAACTGATGACCAAGAATGCTACCATTTCTTCCGAGTTTCGAAAACGATCACGTGGCTCACACACATTTAGAGCCGGTAGGAGGTATAACACACTGATTACAGCTTACCTATCTGGTTATACAACAGCGGTGTGGAATCATCCAAACAGAGAATTTTCCCCGCTCCAAATCAATAATCAATGCAATTGAATGTTCCCTGAACGTTCACCAACGCGGCTATGAATAGGAATCTAGGCCAACACTGATGAATTTCATGCAAATGATGGTTACAATTATCTACATGTTACCCGGAAGCAGCGTATTATCAACGTTAGCACTGTTTGCTTCTTATTTTCTCACGTCACATTGAACTCATCACCTTCTCTATTCGGGAGCCGTTCTGAACCGAACTTTCTCCTGTCATTCCATGACAGTCGCGGACAACACGTTCGGCAGCCGGGGATTGTGGTGGTAATGTAACCGTGAACGACATCATGCAATGCACATCGGACCTGCGCCGTTCGCTTCCAACATCGTACGATTCGTGAGTGAGTTGTTTCACATTTCGGTAAGTGCGCTATACGCAGCCCCCGCATGCAGTGGGTTTGTGGGTGGATCTCTCTCTACCAGCACGCCACGAATCAACATGTGCCTCGCTGCAACTCGTGCTACATTGTACCGGAAAATAAATCATATTCGAGTGTTAAGAAAAACAATTCTCGAATGGATGTGAGCGGGGATTCAATTCTCTTGCTAGCACTGATTACAACGGTGGTTTGCTTATGATGCAAACCATGGACAAGTTTGCCGCAAAGGAAATCACAACACGGCAAAGTGATGTGAGTGTGGTTGCACCAGAAGAGGCGCGGCACTTGAAACAGGGACAGAGAAGAATTGGGCCAACGCGTAAAGCATATGGGGCGCAGTGAAGTGCTGCCAATTGTCCTAAAAGAGCTTCTTCCGTATGCAGTTGAGCAATAATTGAAACAACCTAAAGCTATATGGATTAATTTTTTTAAAAATCCAATGTGTGCTGCTGATTGCAAAGTTGAAATCTAGCGTCTAAATTATTTTAATAGCTTCCTTGTTCTTTATCTTGTAACATTTGCGCGATTGAAGCTTCAAGGTGGTAATAGGAATCAAAATTAAAAATGTAATCAAATTAAAATTAATTCTCTACCTTGAAGACAGCGATTTGCCTTATCTCCGAGCGACCGAGGGGCCGCATTATCTGTCTGGCCCGGCGTCGGTACCTGTGGACAAGCAGGGGCCTTCTCTAAAATCATTTCCTAGCTTTGTAACTGCCGTTCCCAATTCCGACTCTCTCATAACAAAAAGTTCATTGTCGATCCTTAGGATCCAGCACGAACCAGAGGGAAAGTTCGTCGCGTTACTCATCAAATTCATTGTACTAAAATTTTAATTGTATCGTCAGCGTCAAAAAAATTAGGTTTTGTGTGAATAATCCTTCTAGTATTCTTGTTTTTACAACAAATAATCATACACATGAATACCTGGATTCATTATTTCAATATCTGAATCTAAGATGTGATTTTGAAATTCAGCAGTGGAGGCTGCATCTGGAATCGCCAACCTGAGATGCGAGATCTAAATTAGAAATCAAGGTTTGGAATTTATAATTTATTCTGAATTTGAATTCAGCCTCTGTATCAGGTATTTGATATTCATATCTGAACTTGAATCAAAAAATATTCGTTTCATACAAACTTTCCAAATTATCCAAATCGCAGAAAAAATGTGGAAATACAATTCAAACCGCATGCTCGTGTTTGTATCCATGTATCGTGTAGAAGAGGATATTTATCATTAAACGTTCCATTTTCATTAATAAAAATTGTAGGAGGTTGTGTCTAAGACACGACCACACGGTTGACGTAGAACTCGCTATTTTTTTTGTTCAAGTCGCTTATTAATAACTTCAGATATTATTTTAGAATGCTGCGAAATTTTAGTAATAACTATTTAGTAGAATTGTTTGGTCGCCCTGAAATGGTTTCTCATTGTAGAATCAGTTGACGATAATTGATTGATGATTCATTCATTCTCTCGCAGAACAATACACAAGCTGATCGTATATCGCACTTTGTTTCATGTCAATGCATTGACATTTTACCTCGAACGCTATCCCGGTGGCCTTTTGCAATTGACATACACTCGGCTACTTGCGATTATATACTTGTTGCACCAGAACTATCATTCCACATCTCATAACTACATCAATCTTTCTTTGGCACCGAATGGAAACAGCAACAATGACAATACTTGCAAGTGTCAAATATCATGCTACATGTTATTTTGTAGTGTCTCAGTGGAATCGCACCTCTAAACATGGTTCGTATTACGATAACCAACCAGCACCAAACAAACGTTCAACATAGCATGCTCATAATTTTGCGCTGTTTTCAAACGAAAACTTTAACTTTATTTCATAAAAACGTGACCTGTTTTCTAATATGACACCCTTAAAGTAAAACGTAGTTCTACGTCAAAAACTTCAATTCGCAAAAGCTATCATAAAATGTATCACCGATTAAATTCTAATGGAATTTCAATAATTGACGAAATAAAATTCTGTATTAGTGATTCTTTCACGGATGAATCTTGAGAAGCGGTACAAGCCGTACATCTCATTCCAAACAATCCAATCCCGAATCATCGATAGTTGTTGATTTTACGATTATGAAAGTAATACAATGGACTTTCAAAAGAGATACGCAATATTCTCTACAAATCCCATAGTAAAAAAAAACTTTTCATTAGCTACATGAACACAGCTAATACCTAGGGGTTGTATCTATACTATACTATATTTTTTTCTGCTTAATTCTCATTTTTTGTTCAATAATTCAACGATGAATTGAAATTTGCATATTATCTCTTACGTTTCGAAAAACGTGATATAAACGAAACATTTTCAGTGATAAAATCTAGAGTGATATAATCGAGACGTTACTGAATTGGATAATTGTAGAATGCCAAGCTCTATCCGAACCCGCTAAATCCACGATTTGATTGGTTCAATGAACAAATACTCCCCCGTTGCGGTAATTGTTCAATTTATGATTTACTATCATTCAATGAATTCTCAGAACATGCACGAAGAAAACTGTAGGGAAGAGGAGGGCACATTCGGACAATTTTTTTTCCTTGATTTTTAATATTTATTGTAAACATAAAAAAATACTGAACTCATCCTAGTTGTCATTTGGACATCAATGTATCATATGAGCGTGTTAGAGGTGTGCGTGGATGCGATTACGAATGGTTTATTCGAATTTTTTGGAAATTGTCTTTTTGTCCGAATGTGCCCCATGTGTGGGGCAGTTTCTACTATGACTTGCCGATCCCTGGTCCTGGGGCACTTTCGGACAATAAAAAAAAATTAAAATCGATGTTTATCAACAATTACTTCCGTTTCCTCTTATTTTCAGCATATTCTGCATTTTGCACGTTTTTTTCATTTCATGTTAGTTAACTGAGGTGGTGTACTCAAATTTCTTAATCGTTCACAAAGGAATTAGGGAAGTACTTACAACTTCATGCTAAAAGTTTCGAAACTTGTATGATAAAGGGCACTGTGTTGTTTTCGTAAGTAATAAACGACCAGGAAATGTCAAACCATATGACAGCTGTTAACTTACTTATATTTTATCTTCAAATTGCTTGGGTGTTTTGACGTAGAACTACGTCTTTCAGGAAGGGTGCCAAATCAGAAAACAGGTCACGTTTTTATGAAATAAAGTTAACGTTGATAACTATCTTCACTGTGAACGAATTCTCATGATTTGCATACCAATCGAAACGGAAATTCTCTAAGATTTGTTCGATATGCTATACATTACAATTCGCTAATCTCTAAACGGTTTAAATTCATGAAAACTGGAAGAACTTCCTATATATATATATATATATATATATATATATATATATATATATATATATATATATATATATATATATATATATATTCCTATTTTCCCATACATTCATGAAACATAATGAACTATGTAGTTTAACGTCTCTCCGTATACAAAATAAGCGAACTTGGGCTATTCTAGAAATAGCCATCGGAGGTCTTATATTCCTGTATAGGCACAATAAGCAAATGTTCTATGATCGATTATATAGGAGAGCAATTTTTGAAATAAAACAACACTTGGACTGTTGAAATCATTGATTAACCCTTCTTGTGCAAAATACATAGTATACAGGCAAACCTTTTTTGTGCGGGGGATAGGAACCGCATAAAATCGCATATAAAACCAGCAAAACATCAACAGTAGCTTTAAAAACCGTGTTCGGTACACATTTTGAAAACAAAAGACGGGTGGGTAATGTCGGAGACATAACCGGAGAGACGTAGGACTACACCAAGGGGTGTCCATTATTCGAATATCATGGTGCAACTTTTCATGCACAAAATTACAGAAAAAAATCAAAGGATAAAATAAAATCTCAGCACTCAGCAAACACTCTAATGTTAGATTCAAATACGAGAAAATCAAAATTTGTCGTGCAAATGTTGTAGGGGTTATTATTCAGCCGGCAACGAACACACACTTTATGGCAAGCATATCATAATAGGTATTTACCGTCTGGTATCGTGATATAATTGTGCTTTGCATTCCTCTTGAATAACTGTGTTCTACTAGGCAAGTCCAAGATACCCATATTTGTAGTTAGACGTAGTTCTACGTCAAAAAACTTTTTTTGTGCGGTAGATAGGGACCGCATAAAAGAAGTTTCCTCCAAGAAAATAACTCAAATCCACGCCGTTCACCGTTCAATTTCCTTTTGCTTCCCTTACTTTGCGATGGGACAATTTGCCTTTTCGGTTGCGCGTGGCTGTTTTGTGCTTTTAGTTGCATGCCGAAACGTGATGCTGTTAGATGTCATGTCATGCAAAAACTTAGAGCATTTGATGGGAGGAGAATTATTTCAGAAGTGGATAATTGAGACGCAAATATGCTTTTTTCCGCACTGAAATGCATATAAACCATCGAAAACAATTAAATGGACGATAAATTCGTCAAATATGCTTCTTTTCATATACCCCACAAAAAAAATCGCACAAAAACAGGTTTTAATGTATACGTAAATAATGTGTGAGCAATTTAGGGGTTCAATTGTGAGCAACCTCCCCTACTGCAAATCGTATAAGAAGTGTTTTAAGCAAATATCAATCGAATTGGAAAACACAATTGTCTCAATCTCTAGTTGCTCAAACACATCATCAATTCATTCACTTTCCTGTCAGTCTGCTTGGAATACACAACCGGCTCTACACTTTCGGGATCCGCTCGTGGGAAGTCGACAAGGACAGAGGCAAACATCACGGTCTCAGCCGAGCGAAAGCGCTGAGGGAGCGAGTGAGGTTATGTACCGGGGAGTAAAACACACGAAAATATCGATTAAATGTCTTACCGTCCGACCGTACGATTCGGCAATCGGAAGCGACAGTAAAATGTTGATAACCATTCTTCCAGAATACATTTCCAACCGTAAATAAATAGATTACCTCGGTTTGATCAAGTTGACTGGATTGGCTGCGTCAAAGCGGCAGCGAGAAACTATATTCAGTAATCCACACTCCACGTACGAATGATTTTTTCTCCTTTCTCTCCTTTATGTTGGCCGAGTTTTTTAAGCTAACATCTATCTTTTCACACTGTATCTTCACTTTACACTTGCGTCAAGCTTATGAAAGTAAACGTGTACATAAGATGAATTTCTCCTTTCAAAACGGGCTTCAAATATACTTTCACGATTTTTATGAGGAATACCATGCACATGTACTAAACAAAAAATATTGGTTTTTACCAATGAAAAGAAAACACTACATACTCTCCTCCAACTACCAAGGCCGTCATACACCTTAAATAGAAGCGTTAGCTCCAGAACGAGATGGGAAACCTTCAAACACAATGAATCACCACCTCTGTATAATACTTCCAATAAAGGAATTTGCACTGTTCCGTAATCCGATGTTTTCGACGGTGTATTACCGTAACTCTTTGGTGCTCTGATAAGCACAATCACTTCGATAAAGATACGACACAACGCAACGCCCGTTCAGAGCAACTGATCGCTCTATATTATCGGAGAGGTGTGGAAGTTGAATACGAGGGCTGATCGGCAGTCTGAGAGAATTTAACGTCTGATGCCAGATGACACGCGATTATCACACACATACAACTATCGCTCTACCAAATGAGAGAAAAACAAGAGAGCCGCAACGAATTTTCTGAGTAGGAAAATATGCCATGCAATCTAAATCATTTTTTTCGGCTCAGCATCAAGACAAGGCAATAGGATGTATATTGCGAACTTGTTGCGCAATTATCTATTATTCATCCCTGAATTATCAGCCCGAACGTTGTTATTACCCGCACCAAATTATGATTCGTAGTCCACAAACCACCATCGATCTCATTCCTCAGTCAAAACACAAAGCACATCAATACCAACATCTAGTCAACGTGATAATTTGCGATTGCACGAGTTCGGCTAGCGGAGAAATAGTGAGAGATAGAGCGACCGGAGATCCAACTGGCCAATCACAAGGAAGAAAACAGTGGCGTGATGTTTACGTCACCATGTTTTTCATGCTCTTTCTCTGTTCCCTCTCCAGAGCAGTGCCGAATGTAAACATTGAATATATCGAACTCCAACAAAGTTTTTCTCTATGTCAAAACTTTGTCTTCTGTTGCATTTCGTAATATCTTTTCGTAACAGTTAATAACTGCCAACGATATATCTACACTGGCTTTAATCATTGGTACCATATGAAGATTGAACTATAAGCGTTCGTAGTGATAACAAATGTAGATAATCACATCACACGTTAATGCGCGCGAAACGAATTTCCAACTTCGAGGATCTTAGAAAACCCACTGTTAAGCGGATGTACCGAGTGGAATGCACACTAAATATTATTTGCATTGACATGTGTTAAAATTGTTTTCTTGGAATCCCATTTCGAATCAGAGCTTGAAATTTGTGAATTACACGTTCAATATTTCAATCAATATTAGGAAATATGACAGTATATTGACGAAAATATCAATCGTGTGAGGTGTAAATTGTATTTACGATTGCTATTGAGAGAGATGATGAGATGGTACTGATGAGAACGATTAACCAACATTTTTGATGTTTTATTTGTGAGGCCTTATCCCAATCACTCATGTCCCGGCGCCCGATCGAATTTGAAACTTGGTCGGATTTTTCAATTCGATTCGATTCGACTTTTGCATTCTATAACCCGATTGAGATTCAAGCCCAAACGACATATGCAAAAGTTGACGCAAAGCAAACATCAAAATAATTCATCCGTATTTATGAAGTAATTTACTCGCTATAGGCTTGGCGCAAATTGCGTTGATTCACGAGGCGCGTATAGCGCTCGTGAGCCAACGCGATACGACTAACACGACTATTGAGACGAACACGACTATTGAGACGCAGTTTTTATGTAAATAACGTGCCACTCTCATACAATGTATGACACATACAATGATGTGCCATACATTACACAACCACCAAACCGGTACGACTATACAATAGGGCTCTTGCTACACATTCATACAGAGCATCTGTTGGGCAAACATCATTTGTTTACATTCGTAGCTTCTATGCAGCAGAAACGGATTCATCGTCAATCGACGTTCTGGTAGATGATTTAAATATAGTTGCGAGCTTTCTATTAGCGCGAAATATTTCATAGAACTAACAAGAACTTTGTGAAATAGTTAGGCAAGCTATTTACCAAACAAGAGCTTTTGTGTGACGCATATTGCTTAACTTACTAGCATCTATTTCGCGATGTTAATTGAGCGACTTTACCACTAGATTTGAATCGAAAAATAACAGGAAAGGATAATCAGCATGATCAGACCTAGATTCAAGACACAGGCTCGAGCTCACGTTCGAATACTTCCTTGTATTTTCCATGAATTACCCAATTGATGGATTTTCTTCCGATTAATTTTCTTACAACCATATTTCACTTCTCCGCAGAGCATTCAGGTACCCGGAAATCATATCTGAGGGTTGGTTGATTTTTCTGGCTGAATATGTTCTTAATTTAAACATAAAGCTTTTTTGACGAAACTAACCACCGACTAAGGATATCTGAACACGAATATTCATTATAGTTTACTTCTTCACGAGACCAGCATTTTAAAGCAAAAAGCACGAAGACTAAATGGAAGCACACTTCACACAATTCGGCTATATAATCACAATGTACAATTTGCATTGTTTCTGTAAAACTTTTTGAATAATCAATCTGCTTCCATTGATATGGATCATATTCATAACAGAAATTTATATTTTTCTCCGTGTATATGGCTTTGACGCTAAAAGTAAATATTTTTATGTGAAGAGACATATACTCGCATGTTATTAGTATAATGTAGCACGTAATTTCTATAACTATTTCGCTAAAATAATTATTTCAACAAAGCTCAATCTTGTCGATCCATATGAACCCTATGCAGCGATCTCCTTTGCCTGCCCAACAGATCTCTAATACATATGCACGCTGCAACTGCCCTATATTGGACTCAAGAGGGAATGTTGTTTATGTTAAACATGAGTTTGGAAACAATATCAGATAATGATGCTGAAGACGAAATTTTGCTTTATTTTCTAATAATTAATATGTATAAATCATCCACAAATTCAAGAAAATACACGGGAAACGATACACCAGTTGGTTAATTTATTTATATTAAGTTAATTCACGTTGTAAAAATAATAAATGTATAAGTAATCGGTCGATACTAGGCTCAACGGAATAGACTATTTCAAACAGTTGTTCTTGGTTTGGCCATGTTTGAGAAGACAGCTGTTGTGAACTTTGCGATCTTGATCGTATGTTTCTTGATATCCCTTGGTCGTTAATCGTGCATGTCCCAATGCCGTCACATCTTGTTTGCTCACTGGATGTTGCAACATTTTTCGAAACATCATTACATTTGTTTGTAATGTTGCCTTCACGCGATCCTGATAACATAAAATTGTCCTGAAATGTCATTTGCTACTGAAATCTCCATGGTTTCACAGTTTCATCGGATGCACAACTTTCATACATTTCATCTGCCGTCGTCGTGCATCACGATAGCCACCTCTCAGTTTAAGCCACATCATTCAAGTTTGTTCAACTGCAATAATATCACCATGAAACACAAAAAGAAACATGAATCATAGGAATAAGTATTTACCATCATTCAAATAGCGTTTGGTGTTCGAACGAACTTTCGAAGGAAGACGAGGATTAGACGGAAGGAGAAAACAGTCGAACTATTAAAAAAAAAAAAGAAAAACAGGATTTTTTATTTAATGCCTATACTATACATCTTCAGAAACCGACGAACAGATATCTAGAGCAACATGTCAATAGGGCCTAACTCGAATGTCGAATGTCGTTTCGAGAAAAACGACTTTGAAATTTTATTTCTTTTTTTTCAAATCCTATTTTAAACAATAACTTAGTTGAGGTGCTTAGAATGCAAGGGGTGTAAGTGACTTGATTTCTCTTCATAAACTTTTTCTTCAGTTGATAACTCAACTGCAAAAACGTTCCAATTTGAGTTTGCTATAGAATCCGATAGATGAGGCTCTGACCTGTCTTCCGCATTGTCAAATACAGCTGGAAATGTATTTGCAGCTAAGTTATGACCAAAAGAGAGAGTCGATGTAGAAAAATCGATGAAATCACTTACACCCCTTTCATTCTAAGCCCCTCAATCATAATCATAATGACGCATCAACTGAAGCGTGAAAACATATGCTTCAATTATTGATATGATACTGTACGAAAAATCAACACTAATATTACAATTTTTCGGAATGAAAGAAAAAATAAACATGTAGTCCCTTTATACTTGTAGATTTCAGTTAGTCCCTTTTAAATGTGCTCTTTTGTGATACCACATTTCGATTAAATCCTTTTCGAGTTGTTTCAAACGGTGAATCTAATTATTATTAACGATCAAAGTATGAGTGGTTACTTAAACCATAATTTAACAAGGGAAGAAGTGATTTACATTTCCATTTTCCCATGACGTTATTGCAAAAAAAATATTTTTGTTCGAATCCAAATTTTTAACTTATTTCAGCTCAGCAAATATTCATCAAAACTGCTTTTCATAGCCTTTGGGCGTGCAACCTTTCGTAGCCAACTACAACGTAAAGCCCTGACGACACTAACGAATGATAGTTTTACTTGGATTCCACCTCGCCCGCTTCTAGAAAACAAAGCATATTCAGCGTATTTATAAACATTAATTGAAAATATAGCTATCCAATGACAACTGTAATTCTTTTTTTGAGTCTGTGATTGCACTCCATAATGATAATTTAGCTGACTGGATTTATTTTGATAATCTATATCTTCGTACTTCTGTGATAAAAATTGTAATGGTATCTAAGACACGACCGCATTTTCGACGTAGAATTACGGATTTATATTATTAAATCCACTTGTTTATCATTTCGGCTATTATTTTAGAATGCATCGAAATTTTTGTTATAACTTTTTAGCTATTTAATTTTTTATTACTTCACTAGACTCGAAAGAGTCGACTAGAGTCGAAAGCTATCAGTACTTCTCGTTTATTCGGTTCAACTCACATCAGACTTTCTCCTTCCCACTCATATATCGATCACAAACTATAAATCTTTTTGCTCTTATATTCCGTTTGAGATGTGATCGAACCCCACAACAACCACAACACAACAGTAATGTTACCCTGCTGGTATTTGAAAGCATACTTCCATGAAATATAACTTTATCTAAATAAATGCAGTGTATATCTATATTCCAAAATTCTGGATACCCTTCCATATCCGCACTAGCACAGAAAATTCTCGTATGCTGTTTTTCTTTGTTGTAGCACTCCTCGATACAGAGGTCTTCCTCTCCTTGTATCGAGCTGTGTGTGTATGTGTGTGAAATCAGCATTAGGCATGAATGATATCCGCTCGTTGTGTTATGCTAGCTCACTCGCATCTGTGTTTTCATTCTATTCTATTTTTAGTTTCCGCCTCTAGCCCTGCGAAGAGCCCCTTCTGGAAAGAAACTCTATTCTATACGCCTACTTCACCCAAAAAGAAAACAATCCTGTCCCGCTCCACGCTCTGCGGCAACCATGTTGTTTCGATGACCACCAAACGAAAAGTGGTGTGGCTTCAAGCAGGCGTGTAATTAATTATAGAGACATTAAACTTTTTTCAGTTCATTCGTCTCTAGCCTTGTCAAATTTTAGTTTACTCCTGCACTACACCTCCACCCTCATTGCCTTGAGGAAGGCACTCGATCGCTCTCCGTCCAGCTCGTCCAGCAACGATGTGGTCCAATCGGTGTCCACACAAAGAATATGTGGCTTCAAATCGCTTCAAATCCAATTAAACCAAATATGTTGAAAACGGGCAGAAATGAATGTATAAGTTGCTCGTTATTGACAGCTCTGTTCGGGAATGTACACAAATCGGCAGAACAAATGTATGGGAAAATGAGAATGCTTCCAATTTTATATTAATTTAAACTGTTTAGGTATTAGTGGATTGTACTGTATAGTATATCAAACAAATCTTCGAGAATTTCCGATTCCATTGGTGTGCAAAGTATCAGAATTTGTTCGGTGTGAAAATAGTTATTAACATTAACTTTATTTCACAAAAACGTGACCTGTTTTCTGATTTGGCACCCTTCCTGAAAGACGTAGTGCTACGCCAAAAAATATACAGAAGACAAAAAAAAATAACACAGATGCATTCAATAAAAGAGACTAACTTTTCATTAGATCTAAATGCATCAAAAGGGTCTAGCTGAAAAGTTAAGCATTATCAGTTAGGTCGTTTTTTTTCAAAATGATTTTCCGGTATTTTTTTATTCATTCTTAGTAGTTTTTTTTTTAATTGTATGGATAGATGGTTGAGCTCTCGAATAAAAAATGCAATAAAAAGTTTGTTCACATTTTCGAGTTAAGCCCTTTCGACATGTTGATCTAGAAATCTGGATCAACATGTCAAAAGGGTCTATCTTCTTTGATCGATTCTCTTCATCTACATTCTCTTTAATTAATAACTCAGCAGTAACAGGATTTCCTGATGTGTTCGACGACAAGAAGTGTGAAAGGGGACCTCGTTTATCAAACTACATGGCAAAACTGGAGCAAAATCTGTCTGAAAGGCCGTGGTTATCGAAAGAGAAAGACGGTGAAGAGAATCGATCAAAGAAGATAGACCATTTTGACATGTTGATCTAGAAATTATTTGTATTCGCTGTTTTAATGTATGCATCCCTCGTCTTATGTGAGCCGTATCCTTTACAGTTGGTTCGTGAAATACTCATGAAACGTCAAAAATGTAATGAATTTTTCGAGTATCATTCGTCTCTGTTTTATTTACCTACAATTCTGTTCTAATCCTCCATACAACATATGGTTCACGCGAACACGCATTGATGTTGAATCCGGTGCTATTGCATGGCACATTCACAACTCTTTCGACAGACTGCCTCAGCTATAGGATATGTTACTCTCTTCCGGCATAGAACAATTTGCTGCCCAACTACTCGATTTCAATCCAACAAACCAAACTTCGTGTATACGGAACCCACGATGAGTGACGGCACAAGTTCAGCGGAAGAACGCGGCCCACCCCTCCAGTATCGGTTGGTGGCAAAATGCTCTCAAACCAAAGCCCGCGTCGGTGTGATGTCATTGAGACATAGCAACGTTGACACTCCGGTATTTATGCCGGTTGGAACACAGGTAAACTCTTTGTGTTTTGTTTAGATGGAAGTAGAAACTGAATAATAATCAGTGTGTTTGTGTGTTGATTATAGGGTACACTGAAAGGATTGCTTCCGGACCAGATACTCTCACTTGGGTGTCAGATCATGCTGGGAAACACGTATCATTTGGGAATGCGGCCAGGGACGGACATACTCGAGAAGGCCGGTGGATTGCATAAATTCATGGGCTGGCCGCGGGCACTTCTGACGGATTCCGGTGGCTTCCAGATGGTGTCGTTGCTCGAGCTGGCAGAAATAACGGAAGAAGGTGTTAAATTTCAGTCACCTTATGACAAAAGCGAATGTATGTTGACGCCGGAGCGGTCGATGCAGATTCAGAATGCGATCGGTGCCGATATAATGATGCAACTAGATGATGTGGTCAAAACAACTACCACTGGTCCGAGAGTGGAAGAGGCGATGCATCGGACGATCCGGTGGCTCGATCGGAGTATAGCGGCTCATGGGCGGGATGATGAGCAAAGCATTTTTCCAATTGTGCAAGGTGGCTTACAGCCCGAGCTGCGAAAGGTTTGCGCTGCGGAACTTACCAAACGGTGCACCCGAGGATTCGCCGTGGGAGGACTCAGTGGTGGAGAGAGCAAGGACGAATTCTGGCAAACTGTGCATCTTTGTACGGACCTTTTGCCAGAGGATAAACCACGGTATCTTATGGGCGTTGGATTTGCTGCTGATTTGGTGGTTTGCGTGGCTCTGGGAATCGATATGTTCGATTGTGTGTTCCCTACGCGAACGGCTCGTTTTGGCTGTGCACTCACTCGCCAGGGTCAGCTCAACCTGAAGCAACATTGCTTCAAAATGGATATGAGGCCAATAGACCAAAATTGTGACTGCTCAACATGCAAGACGTATACCAGGTCGTACTTGCATCATATTGTAACGGTAGAACCGGTGGCGTGCAGTATCCTTAGCATTCACAATGTTGCGTTTCAGGTAGGTATCAAAACATTACATAGCTCGAAAGCGCTGAGTAAATTTGCTTTGAATTGCAGCTCAAGCTTATGAACGATATTAGGGAAAGTATTAAATCGGACACCTACCCAGAATTCATCCAAACGTACATGAAAGAACGCTTCCCAGATGACAATGTACCCCAGTGGATAAAGGACGCTCTTGCCGCGGTAAACGTGCAAGTTTAAAGCAAACAAGGATTGTTAACGATACTAGCCTCCTTAGGAGGGCTAGCTGAAATAGTTTATTTCTTACCACATAACGGTATCATTATGGTCATAAATTTACATAAATTCATCCGAATCATTTCCTGCATCATAGTTGGTAGTCATGTTTTCTGTTTTCATCAGTGAGTTGTAGCTTCTCAATTCGGCTTCCTCTCTGCGCCGCTTTTCCTCTTCCTTTTCCTTCTCGCGAACCGATCGATCCAATCGTTTCTTGTCCGCTCGCTCGGCGGCGTCTCGTTTTTCTCGTTCCGCGCGGAAGTCCGGATGTTCCTCGCGTTTTGTTTTATTCAGCCGGTTCACTATGTCGTTACTACGCTTCTCGATGCGCATCTTTCGCACCTCCTTATCCTTGAAGAAGGATACCTGGCCAACTTCCATGGCAGGTGTTTTCTTGAGATTCTCCCACATAGTGTACACGATGTCAATGTTGTTCATTTTGTTTCCGGTAATACTGTTGGCCTTGACCAGTTGGCAGGCATCTTCCAAAACTGCCGTAGGAATGTCGTCCAATGTTTGTCCCTGCGGTATATAAATTTAACAAAAACCGTTGTATAGCGCTGTGAAATAAAAATCATCACTTACCGGTGCTAATCGCAAATAAACGTGGGCCGACGACACTTTGTCTACATGGAACCAAACATCTTCTGGCCATCCCCATTTAATGAGATCCTCATCTGGAAAGAAGGAAACACAAATCGTACATAAATCTTTACCATTTCTTTTGTGATTCATGGCAACCGAAAAACTTACTTTCATACTTATCGAGACCCATGAAGAGGGTCACCGGCGGTTGAACAACATTGCTGGTGAAATAGAATACCATCTCTTTTCAAAAAGGGAGACCGATATTCTTTGAGTCTCTGGATGGCACCAGGTATCGGCGAAAGGTTTATCCTTGTTTTTTAATTGCTATCCTACCAAGTTCAGTCTTCGACGTCGCCTTTTCACATGCTACGAAATATTTTAACAAAACGTCAAAGATTGATCATGAAAAATTCAATGTCAAACAAGCCGGATTCGAATCGGTTGGGTTTTAGCAGGGGTGCCAGATTTTACGGATATGTTTGTAAACTTACCGACGTTTTATTTTTGTTACAGACTTTTTGCAATTACACATTTTCACAGACGTTTTGTAATTCTGAGAAACAGAAATAAAAGACTCGTTCCATGCCCATTCTACATTGTTGTACCAAATCGGTCCCAGCAAATGGTGTCGACAACGGTACCGATATCGTGCCATTTTGCAATGATTTTGTCGATCGAGTTGCCAACCAATTACGAGCCAAGCCTGTGCCAATCTGTCACCGCGTCGACCGATTGGAAAACTGATCGACCCTTATGGCGGGTTTACATTAGGGAGATCTATAGCTATAGATGGATTTACTCACGTGAAAATAGGTGTAAACGGGTGAGAACAAATATGATACACTTATTCGAGGTATATATAACTTGAATAAATTCAGCATATGTAAACGCTTGCGAATTTCTCACTGCTGAGAAATCACTAAAGTTGGATGCAGTTCTTCTTCAGGTGAATAAATTCACCGAAAATATGAATATATTCATTATAGAAGTTCACGCTAGTGTAAACGGTTGATGCGATTTCTATAAATCTCATCATATTTGTTCACATGAATATATCACTAGTCTAAACCCACCCTTATTATGGCTCTATTTTCATTTGAGAAAAATGAAACAAAAAATAAAATTTATGTTGTTTACTGATCTTTATTATTTCCATACATTAATACAGTTATATTATTTTAAATCATCGGATATTTGGTTGCAATCAGCTCAACTATCGTTATCGCATTCTGCAATACTTGGCCTCGACAACATTAATAGTTGAGACGGTAGAGTTTGTTTCTGAAATAATTTCACAAAATTAATAACATGAAAATAAATTATTCCCATCCGTTCTTACGAGTATTGAGCTTCAATGTTCTTGATGAAGTTATTGTTGGGTTATCGGGTGCGCTACAGTTTAATGATTCCACCAGTCAGTTCATGTTTATAATCACGACGTTCGATTGCCAGCCGTATGGCACGAATATCGTTATCTCTCTCTATCTACCGTCACCGCCCATCTCACTATGGCTGATGTCACATTAGGCGGATTCGCCGCCGCGGATATCGCGACGGTTTTTTCTCGATATGAGTTCGCTTCCAAAACCGCCCCGCTCTGTGTGACATGGTTCATTCACAATACACTGTAGATCCTCCGCTGCGGTTTTACTCGCGGAATCCGCGGCGGCGAATGTGACATCAGCCTATCTCTCTGCTGAAAAAGTTCATCATCGACATCACGATATGTCAGATGGTGGTAAATTGGTAATTCGCGATGACAGTGGCAAGGTGTCGACGTCTGGTGGCGACTTCAAATTAGGGCCATAATTTGGGTCCTAAACTCGTTGGTGTAATCTCTATCAGATTAGAAGACACGAAGCCGGTTTTTAAATTTTAAAATTTGAATGAAAATTTTCACATCATGTTAATTATTTACTTGAAAATAAATAAATAGAATACTAATTTGATATAGAAAAGCTAATTTTTATTCATAGTTTTATATTTTGAAAACGTTCATTCCAACTAAAAATCAGCTATTCTTTGACGCTCCCCTAAACTAGTAAACGAAGCTCAATGCCGTCAACGCGGATCGCTGTTTTGGAGAAAACAAATACTTTTGACGTTGGAGATGTTGGCACTAAAAACATGGCGGGTGCCATACAGCTGTCGATTGCACATCACTGATATGCCGGGTCATCCATCGTCTCCACCGATGGTGTCATTCATTCAATACATCATCGGCCTACGAAAACTCGACACTCTTTCGAAATGGTTTTCCTGCCACCACCATATTTTTGCAATCACAGATGTTTCCGCTTGAATATGTCCTCTAGGTGTTCGGCGTTTGTCGCATTTTTCACATAATTGGAACATTTATGCTGTTGATATCATGCTTTGCTACTTTTGACGCGATTTCAACGAGTATTAGGAATACCAGGGGTCCCAGCGGCGGCGAGTTTGTCTGCATGCTGAATCTGTTTCTGAAATTAAATGAAGAATATAATATTTATATTGCAAAAATGTAAATAAAAGCTTTCCATTCTTACACAATTTGATTCTCGATACATTCTCTGTTGTGTTTCCAATGACAGCTTAGAGAGAAAGAGAGAAGGCAAATTCTGCAGTGATGCCGTTTCGGTCAGTACACATTATCGCGAATATTTATAGCTGAAGGTGTAGGCAGTGCTGCTTGCGGGGGGCAGAGCGGGGTTAGATTCCGGCACTTTTGTAGCACTTTATGGCGCTCGGTCGGCATTAGAGATGGGCAAATCAGCTCATCATGGTGAGCGGCTCAGAGCCGTTCAGCTCATACAAGTGAGCAGCTCATTTGGAACAGCTCTTCAGCTCAGTTGAATTTTGCAGTTGTCCACACAATTGCATATGGAACGTAATCACCACGGGACATTGCATAGTGTGCATTTTCTTAATAGACGGAAAGCAAAAAATAAACGAATTTAATTCGTAATTGTACAAAAACTAAAACTGATATGAATTCTAATAATATAATATACAACAAATACTGAATGCTGAAATCCAACATAGAAGATGCTTAGGATATGCTGAACTTAAACAACAGAAAAACCAGCAGTAGCCAAATAGAATGCCTCCAGGAATATTGGCCGAGACAACGTTTTTTGAAAAAAAACCATCGAGATTTTTTTTTTGCATCCGAAATAATTATTCGCGATCACAAAGGTAACAAAAGGACCAGTATAAATCATCAACATTTATGCCGGGTGGTTTTCTGAATTGTTTTGATTCAGCACGCGAAAATAAATGTATGTGTTTCCACAGTAATGTTTAAATAACAATGTAATATATTAACTTTATTTACAAGCATATAATAATGTGTATTATTTTGTTTGGCCATATAAGAAAAATTTAAGTTAGAGGCGAATGAACTGCAAAGTTTAAAGCCTCTTAAAAACAAAGAAAGAAGAAAGAAGAAAAATTTAATGAAGTAACGAACGACTGAATATCTTCAAAACAAAAACCTTTTTTCCTATCTGGCATCTCTGCTAAAGCTAAAGTACGAAGAGGGATACACGAAAACAAACTGACGTCATGCCATGCCATGCAATATTTTGCAATATGTTTTTTTGCTTCTTGTGTGTGGAATTGTTTTGGTGGCAATAAGAGCATTGAAAAGTTGAAAGGTAAGTCTTTTACGGTTAAAGTTAGGTTTGTAATATACTCTATCTTATTATATGTTTCAGTTTAAGAGAATAAATCGACTCTCGGCGTCGGTCGATGATGGAGATATTTTTCCCGCGTTATGCAGTTAGAGACGTCGGTTAATTGTTCGATTAATTCAAATAATCGAATATCTATAATTTTAATCGAGTAATTTTGTATCAAATAATGAAAAATCTTAATATGAATACATCGAATAATAATTAAAGTAATCGCGATTAATAAAAAAGGGAATATTTTTTTCAAAAAATACAGTGCAAAATTTGTTCAACCGTCGGTGTTTCGTCGAAATTCATCGAATATGCTAAACCATTTACGGTTGAAGCATAAAAATGATTCCCTGCTGGTGGAGGATACTGGGAAGAAGAATTCAGGGTCTGCAGGAGTGACATGCGGACTTGAAGAAGGTGGTCTCAATTCCCGTTCTAAAATAGTAGTATTTAAACTCCGGGTGCCAAGGAAAATATACCATACTAGTGGTCAATGATTCTATAAATATACTTCTTTTGAACTAGTAGTTATAGGGAAAAAGCAGAAAAATACACACAAATCAGGTATTTCAACAACATTCGGTGAATTTTTAACAATTTTTAACAGAAAACATTTTATGTTGGTACAATAAAAATATTGTGCATCATTTTCATGGTGTGCTCTTTTTTCAATCGTCCTCAAAAAATCATGAAATGGCAAATTTATCAATACACTGAAATACCATTTCATTCAAGAACCATAATTCTGCACCATGTTTATTTCAAAATTATATTTAATGTAACTTTTTAAATTATGACATCAATTTTTTTTATTATAAATGACTGTTCGTGATTACAAGAAATAAATATTCGCTCGATTAATCGAATAAACGTAAAATTTAGACATCTCTATTTGCAGTCAAATCCCTTTCCACAGTCCTCTGTATATTTATTCCGTTTCCCCTCGCGCACTTATTGACGAGACGGTCACACCTTTAGTTCAGACATCTTGGTTTTAAGAGAAATGATATCTGAATAAAAACTAGTTACAATACGAATTCTTCGAAACGAATTTAAATCTCATGCACCAACCTGTGTTTAAAAAATTTCAGAATTATATTTAAAATATTTTAAGTTTTCGTTATTTTTATGTTTTTTTTAGATATCTCTGCACCTACTTAATCAAACTTCAATGTCTATATCAGGGCTATGGAGTTGAGTGACTCAATAAAATCAAAATATTTAGCTTTTTGTTTCATGATATGGAATATTTCATGCTAATTTTGTTCATTACCATCATAGTTAATCATGCTAACTAAATGGGAATAATACTTTGCAAAAAATCGTAGAACACCAAAATTACCCACATTAACGATACACTCAACCAGGAGCCGACTCTCTAAGGTTTTTTTTTAATGAGAAACTACACTTTTGGCTAACTCTACATTGTTGTCAGCAATTTCCATCGATCCAAAGATCATAATTGTTCTTAACCAATTAACGATGGCCAAGAAAGCACTATTTGACGAAGCAGGATGATGAACCGGTCAGCGAATCTTACAGCAATAATCCTCTTTTTTATCAGAGAGCTCATATTTCGATGCTAACATGAAGAAACAAAGAAGCAAAACAACGTCACCTCGGAAAAGAGAATTATAAGGAAAACCTGCCGCTGAACATCTTTCGGGGCGAAATCTAAGCTTGTCTACCAGAGATTGAAAAATATGACCGATCGTGCAATATGACAGTACATGAAGAGATTCCAGCACTCCCTGATCACATCGTAGATGTTGCATGAACGATTACTGCCATGCAGCAGCTTAGTGAGGGTAGACAGTGCCCCCGGCAAACTATGGAAATGGCGCCCCGAAAAGTACCACTTTTTTCACTAGTTTCGAGATTGGAATATTTTTGTGAAAACTACTCACTTATATCAATGTTCACTTTGAGCATTTTATTCGTATTTAGAAGACTACAAATATCATTACCAGCTTCGCTTATTCTCTGGTCAATGCTTCACCTTGCGTGCTTTAGCTGAAGCAAAATGATCCACAATTGCATCTAAATAAAGGTCTTAGCGGTTTTTTCTCGATCGAATGAATTGCCAAGCCATTGACTTCTTTTAAAACGCAGATAATTTTGATTCAATAAAAGTTTGCTCAAACTGCGTTCGTACGATGCCACTGTAACTGGAAGCAGGAAGTAAAAATCGTAACGCCGTCTCGATGCTTCGAGAGAATATCTGAGAATACGGTTCAAGATGCCTAAAGGTGTCGAAGATTTTGTATCAGGAATAGGTGCTTCATATGCGTCTTGAACACTTCCACCTCTAACAAGTTCTTTGTTTCGACATCTGAAGAACACTTCCGCCCGAAATTTGACGCAACCTGCCACAATTGGTCCATGCTCATAAATGTTAGTCAGTCTCGCGTTATAAATGAAAAATGTGATGCTATATCCGCTATAGCATGCCAAACTTTTCTACCACGTGCGCCTTTTTTTTCAAAAGCTGGCGACAGATTACCAATACAATATGTTTTTCTAAGTAACCGTTAATAAGTAGTAGTTTAATTGTAAAATGTTGTATAAGGTAGCGAGAATAACGATTTCTTCTCAAAAACTAATTAGTTATAATAACAATAGTCTCTTTTATTTGTTATGTTTAATTCTTACTGCGAACAATGTTGTTTTAAACTCATTTTATCCTGGATGTTGTATCTGATAAAGCGCTGGAAACATTAGGCTGTATATTTTCGACTGGTTTTTCATATTTTTGTTCAAATGTACTCAAATTTATTTGCAAACAAGCTGCCAAATAGTAATCTGTCAAATCTGTTTTGATTGTATCCATAGTAGAAAATACTGTATCCGAGTGTAAGTATATCTGAAAAAAGTTATCAACAACCCGAGAAGTAAATTCCAATAAGTAGAGTAAATATATTTTTGAAATAGAAATTCTTTTGAAATCAAGATCTTTCTTGATTTTAAAAATATATCTCAATTAAAATTTGAGATTTATTTTTCAATTAATGCTTTTCAATTTCATTGATATTTCTTCTGTATTGATTCCATCATTGAATGGAAATTTTTGAAATAGTTTAATTTGAAATAATTTCAAATCTTCTGTCGAATTCATTTCGTAACAAAGAAATTTAATCTGCATAACGATCGTATTCATGTGTTTTAAACTGCTGATTTAGTCGCAATATTCTCGAATTTCTTTAAATTTCCTTTAAATCCTCCATCTCCGTCTCCTAAATTGTGCTTCTTATTTATTATTTAACTGACAAGGCCTGATGATCAATATTCCTTCAATTCACTCGGTAGTAGGTTGCCGGTCTCCAATTTCTTGGGCATCGCGTACTCGTCGCCAGGTCTCGCTCCACCTGGTCTAACCATCTAGCTCGCTGTGCTCCTGGTCGTCTGGTACCTACCGGATTTGAGGCAAACACCATCTTAGCAGGGTAGTTGTCCGGCATTCTTGTAACATGCCCTGCCCACCGTATCCGTCCAGCTTTAACCACCTTTTGAACACTGGGATCGCCGAAGAGCTGTGCGAGTTCATGGTTCATTGTTCGCCCCCACACTCCGTTCTCCTGCACGCCGCCGAAGATCGTTCTTAGCGCTCGTCTTTCGAAAGCTCCGTGCACTCGCAGGTCCTCTTCGAGCGTTTCATGACCGTAGAGAACAGCCGGTCTAATATGCGTTTGGCTCAGTCTGTTCGACCGCAATTGCTTGCGAAGCCCATAGTAGGCACGACTTCCGCTTGTAATACGCCTCCGAATCTCGCGGCTGCTGTCATTGTCCACCGTCACCAGTGAGTCAAGGTAGACGAACTCGTCAACAACCTCGAACTCATCGCCGTCGATGGTTACACTACTGTCTAAGCAGTCGGCCTGGGTTCCGCCTGCCAGTATGTAGTTCGTTTTGGACGCATTTATCTTCAATCCAATCTTCACTGGGATACGAATGAACTCGACAGTCCACCCGAAATCCGCACACAGCATTTCGTACCATCCATTAGCTTTAATCAGTCTAATCAGTTTCCCGGGAAAGCCGTTCTCGTCCATAATTTTCCAAAGCTCTTCGCGGTCGATGGTATCATACGCTGCTTTGAAATCGATGAACGGATGGTGCGTGGGGAGTCTGTATTCACGGCCTTTTTGGAGGATCTGCCGCAACGTAAAAATTTGATCGTCCGTCCTTCGTCGTCGTTGACCGTCCTTCAACGAAGCCGACCTGGTTACTTCCCACCAATCTGTTCGCAATTGGTGATAGTCGGCGGAAAATAATTTGGAATAGCACTTTGTAGGCAGCATCGAGGACGGTGATTGCACGATAGTCCTCACAGTCCAACTTGTCGCCCTTTTTGTATATCGGGCAGATAACCCCATCCTTCCACTCCTCCGGCAGTTGTTCTGCATCCCAAATTCTCACAAACGGCCGGTGCAGACAAATGGCCAGCTTCTCCGGGCCCATCCTTATAAGCTCCGCTCCGATGCCATCCTTCCCAGCGGATTTATTGTTTTTCAGCTGGTTGATGGCGTCCTTAACTTCGCTTATCAATGAAGCTGGCACCTCCTTCACGCTTGTCCCACCGACGAAATTGTTCTCCCCGCCGCCATGGTCCTCTGCTCCGCCATTCAGGTGTTCGTCGAAGTGCTGCTTCCACCTTTCCGTCACTTCATGATCGTCTTTCAGAATACACCCATTCTTATCCTGACACATTTCGGCTCGCGGCACAAAGCTTTTGCGGGATGTGTTGAGCTTCTGGTATAACTTTCGTGTTTCCTGAGACCGATGCAGCTGCTCCAACTCTGCATACTCCGCCTCCTCCAGGTAGCGCTTTTTCCCCCGGAAGATTTGGGAACGCTGCATCTTCTTCTGTCGATGTCTTTCCACGTTCTGACGAGTGGTACTGCGCAACTTAGCCGCCCGCGCAGCGTTCTCTTCATCTAAGTGAAAAAAAAAAATCATTTACTTGAAATGATCGAGTTTTCGACTTCGAATTCAATCTCGAAAAAACTCGAGAAAACAAACTCTGCAAAATATTCATTTGGAGCCAACGATCGTTTTCTTTTTGTTTTAATATTTTTTGGGAACGACTCCTGTTGTGACAAGAAAAAAACTACACGGGCGACCAGTCACTCGCGGTCTACGCTTTGGCCACTCCAGCGCTATAGCTTCTCCCCGCTGTTCCAACCGTGTGCATAGTATGCATTCTTATAATGCAGCTTAAGGGGGAATCCGGTCTGTTCAAAAATGTGTATGGTTGGGGTTCTCTAAGCAAACAATGAGGGTCAACCCCAAAATTTGGTTGAGATCGGTCCACAAGTAGAGAAAAGTAGAAGAAGAAGAAGAGTAGAGAAAATTTCCTACAAGAACCATCAGTTGGAGAATATTTTATGATGAGATTGGCTTGTTGTAGGTTAACTATGGGGTCATCCATTAGTGACTTGACAGTTTTGTGTATTCGAATCTTCAAAACATTTTGATGATCTGTCAATGTCAAAACTTTATCAAAATCAACATTTTCATCATATTTCGAGAGATGGACCTGTCGATTGGCCGTCTCGGTCATGCGACTTGACGCCATTGGATTTCTTTTTATGGGACTAAGTCAAGTCAGGCCAGCAACTTCAGAAGAGCTTAGAGACAACATCCAACGCGAAATTCTCAATTTAGTGGAAATGGCCCAACCGATCGATCGCTGTAAACGGACCGGGTGGTCATATGACCGAAATCGAAATTCATTCATAAAAAAAGTTGATTCTTAAAGAGTTAAACTACAATCAGAATATATTTGAACTCAATATCTCAAAAAACATGTGTTTCATACGCTAGCGCTGGCGACACCGTTTTTACTGTGCATGGATGAAGTTTACGTCGAGAATATTCTCTCGTTATCCCGTTATCCCCTTCTTTGTTTCTATCCTCGCAGCTGCATAAGTTGCTTATTATTGACGGCACGGTTAGGTAAGCACACAAATGAACAAGACAAATATATGGGAAAATGAGAATGCTTCCAATTTTCATCAATTCGAAACATTTCCAGACTATGGGATTGTAATGTATAGCATATCAAAAAAAACCTTAGAGAAATCCGATTCGATTGATATGCAAATCGTCAGAATCCGTCAGCGGAAAAAAATTGTTATTAACCCTCCTGTACTCGCGTGCAAAATCATAACACGTATACTCGCGCACGGTGTCACAGACCGAAAACTGAACTTCTCTGTAATGTTGCCATTGTGTATTTTTCAGGCTGCCAAATTCATTTGAAGAAGAGGGTATGATTGAATGAAAAAACTCCAAAAAATATGTTTTCTTCGTCTTCATTATGTTTTAATAGTCATCTAATTTAGCCTCCTTTAAAGTAGAGTATTTTTGATACTCCAACACAAATAACGAAATTCGAATTTTTCCCTGTTATTAAATGAAAGTAAGCAACTGAATATAATTCATGGAAGTATAAAGAGCTATAAAATAACATAAAAACGTATTAATCGATTGTGGTTTCATTGGAGTAAGAATCAGAACATAGCATAACTGCATGCTCGAAAAAACATATTTTTTACATTTCATGCAGTTGTTGCGTGTTTTTCGGGTCTTTTATCGAAGAGAAGAATGTGTAACGACCTTCTACATAATTATCAGATGATAAAGGTTCTGGAATATAAAGTTTGCATATCTCTAATATTCTTTGTTTCTTTTTTCTTGGTAAACTAAGAATCAATGCCTTTTTCTGGATGGGGCATAAAAAGATGATATCAAAGGATTTCTAGGAACTTCCTTTTCTTTTTCATGTTTTCTTGTCGATATTGTCCATTATAAAAAAGTTTCCCCGAAACTGTATTTGTCAAAAATAACCATAAGCTACCGATTAGTTTATAGTTTACTGTTCACAATTTTTCCACAAGTGAAACTCTTTCACAAGTGTGTATATGTATAACCATTATATTTAGCGAATAACTATACGAAAGTCAAAAATTTATATTTTACATTTGAACGTATGAATCTAACGACGAATATATCGACGAATAGTTAATATGTGGATCCGTTCAATCCAGCTACAAAAGGGACTGAAATCAAATAAGAATAGTCCGGTAATGATCTTATGCATTATATTCAATAAATATTCCACGCCACTAACATGAATTTATACATTTTATTCAACAATATTCTATTTATTTCATGAAAACGTGATCTGTTTTATGATTTGGCACCCTTAATGAGAGGCGTAGTTCTACGTAAAAAAAGTTGTCCTTAATCAAAGACCCGTTATGTCGTTTTTTATTTGACATCAAATATGTTAGTGCTATTGACGAATTGAAGTTAGATTTACAACCAGATGGCGGAGCGAGTAAAATGCTGATGTTTTGATTTTTGATATGGAATTCGTCTAAATTTGTTAGAAAAATCCGAAGTTCCCTAAATTTCCCGGATTCCACGCTGAAAAGGTTAGAAAATCATCATTTTACGATGTATTATGAAAAATGGCTATAAGAATAAAAAATGGTATAAGTGTTGTAACTTTAATTTTTTTTCAACTAGGTAAACGATGAGCAGCATGTGTTGCGTTAAAAATACTGCAAATCCTTCTCGTATCGGACCCTACATAATAAATTAAATTAGCCAACTTCATATGATATCGATTTCATCGCCATTACCCACAGTATTAATAAACTGTATAACCTGTACGCAAACTTAATTTTTTCGAAGATTTTCTATTAAGTATACAAAACTCTAGCTTTCTTACCATATACTGATGCTGACCACTACTCGGTCACACATCAATATATGGTTGAACTGAATCTAAAAAAAAAAAAAATGAATAATCACGACCGAAACTTGCTTTCAAGTGCGTACAATAAACAAACATCGTAAATTTCTAAAATGAAGTAACTTGACTTTGCAACGTATTAAAAATGTCGTTCAGAATAAAGAGCATTTGCTATTGCTATTCGCTATTTTGGTTTTTCAATATGAGGAAAAAAGCGGTCGTGGTACCTCGTTTGATTGTTATAACGTTATTTCCAGAGCCCTGAGTGCAAAAAATCATGGCTTTCACCTACTGAAACTGCAATATTTACTGCAAAGTCAAATCGTTTCGGCCGAAAAACGAAGCTCAATGTGTGGTGGGGCCAAGAAAATACAGTGTACATTAGCTACTAGAACCAGTTGAATACAGAGCGCTACCGACAACAAATGATAAATTTAAACTTTGGATTGATGGAAAAAAAAACAGAACGGAATGGATCCGAAGACACGTAATGTGATAAATCACTCAACTGGGAAACGTATTCTTCAAATCTGGCCCCGTTAGATTATCACATTTTTGCTTCAATGTTAGATTTTTGACTTTTTGCTTCAAAGTAGTACTTCACTGAATACAAAGATATCGAAAAATGGATCGGCGAATGGTTTTCGTCGAAACAAAAAAAAATTATTGGAAATGAATTCAAGAGATGGGTGAGGATTACTTCGAATGAGAGTATTTTGAGATTCTCCTGAAAACTGTGTACTTTTCATCGAAAAAAAAACGAATAATTCCAACCTGCACAACTGGTGCACTATCAAACGGAAGTGGAAGCAAACAATTCGCGCTTGAAGGTGTATCTCGGCTTGTGATCTATTTTGAATAAGGAATTTACAATGTTTCAGCAATAGAACGATTTTCAATTTAACAATTTGCGTGAAACAATATTATTGCTCATTTAAATTCGGATTGCTTTAGAGGCATGGAAGAGAAAATGTTCAATTCGCTTGATTTTTATTGTTTTATTTCTATCATCCACAAACAATACTATTTTCTCTCGTCACTTTCAAACATTCCAAACGAGGAATACAAGCTTTTCAAATAATCTTTTTAACGAAATAAAAAAAATCCAAATGTGTGACTTATCTTGCCAAGAACTGAGAAAAAAGCCTTAGATTATATTTTTTCAACCCATCATCAAGCTTCTCTCAATATTTGTTTTTCAACTCTTCCGTCTAATTATACGTTAACAATTAATATGGCCGAATGAAAGCAACGATATACGCCTGTTTGTTCTAAGTATCCCAATTTCACTACGTTTTCCCGATCCCCTACTAACAGAACTAGACTAAATGACTTAGATTTGACTAAACGTTTATGCACGTAATACGCTGGGTTTGAGGTACCCAAGCTGCAATCATTGGTAGAATTTGTTTGTGTTCGTCTCATAGATTTGTAGCGGCATGTGTGTGTTTTTTTTTTACAGGAAATGATATATTTGAGTTGTTTCGTTTCTATATGTTATATAGCTCTCTGTGACCGGAGGAAGAACGGTGCGTATTAAAAGTTCAGTTGTTCCGGAAGTATGGTAAAAAACAGTTATCGTCTCTCTGATATTGTTTAATGTTCTCTATGCGTTAGCTCCTGTTCTCGGGTTTCTAAATGTGAATAGGCTTTATTTTAGTTTCGTCTTTCTCTCTATTATGATAGTGATTATTTTTCTTCTTCACAAGGGGAAATCTATCAGTCTTTGTAAACGTTATTTTTCAGTAGTCGAAATATGTCAATTTCTTTTATAAATAACAACATTCACTTTCTCTCAATTCTATGATATTCCATTTTTGGAAACTTCTTCAAACTACTAACGACTAAATTTCAGATTCTAGGAGATGTTCGTTTCGGTGGCCAATTGTGGCATTCCGTGGGAAAACGTAAATACATAGTGTTCAATTTGCTAGCGCGGAAGATTCCAATTGGTTTCGAAAGTAGAAAAAAGCTTGTTAAAACGATTTTTCTCCCTATGATTCGTACAGAACTGGTAAAAAGTTGTACCCACTGAGACAGCTAAGCCAATTTTTCGATAAACCATCAACATGCACACTAAATATCATTTACAAATGTCTGTTGTGTCACTTGAAGCGCGGATCAAACTTTTCTTTTTCTACACCAAAAGGAAAATGTTTGTTTTTGTTTTGTTTACACATTCGATTTACATTATCTAAGGATTGTTACCCGAAAGGGTTTCGCCCAAAATTTAAAGAGCCGTTCGCTCGTCGTAGATCACTACCGCATCCTGGTCGGCCAGTGGAAGTGAGGAAAGATTCTGAGAACGTGATCGGCACAAGGCGATAATGGCCGCTTCGTCGTTCCGCATGCGGTTGCGTCGTTTCTTGCTGAAATTAACCTTTAATGTGGAGATAAAATTCTGCAATTAATCTGTGTTTATAATGAAGCGAGGCATTGATACAGGGTCCCCCAATACAGACGAAGTAAAGTAAAATTATATATACAGGGAAACTTCGATATTACGTACATTTTACTTTCAAATTGTGCGTTGTATCGAATTGTACGTTATATCGAAGCATAATAAAGAACTAAGAAATATAGTTTATATTACGTTTTTGTTTTGCTGTTTGGGTAAGATAAATAAATAATGATTGAAAAGTTCAACTAGAAGATGAAGTTAATCTTTCTCATGATCATACTGTTGATTAAAGCTTGTTCATTTAGAATCCGGGATCATAAAACCATTTGTATCTCGGGATTGGTGAAAGGTACAAAAAATGTTTCTATATCAAAATATAGATAATTTATTTTAAAAATTATTCCTTTACAGTGTTGATGAATTTTCATACTTTTCTACGGATACGCTTCATCAAAGTTTGGACTCTCTGTTGGTCAACATCAGCAGCCATTTTATTCCACGATCTCTTCATGTCTGCAGCATCCCGAGTCACTTTGGCACACATTCCGCAATTACGCTTCACAATCGCCCAATATTTTTCGATTGTGCGGAATTGGGAGGATTGGGGCCTTTTTCAGTGTAATCGATTCTATTGTCACGGGGATCACTGAAGCACCCTTGGACTATAAAGGCACCTTACCAAATCTGGCCAAAACTTCACTGGATGTTTCTGCAGGCACTCTTTTCTATACATTCTCGAGTCAATTGTCTTGTTTGTGATGACATCCTTGGTTTTCTATCCACAGCTACGAATCCCTTGCAAAATCATGCACTTCCTGGCATATTTATCAGCGAAAACGAACTTAAGTTTACTGGGAATGTCTCGTCTAGCAGTACCCTTCTAGAATATCTGGCTTGGCAGCTGTACAAAATCCATCTTTACGTACATTTCGTCATCCATCAGCAAGCATCCTTCGTACTTTGCCAAAACCTTGCTGTAAAACTTTCAATGCACAGGTGGTCTTTTGGCTTCCAAATTTTGCTTCAGGGTCCTGTTTGTTTGCTTGCAGGCACGGACATTTCGATAACCTTTTCGCATATGGATTCTCCGGATTTGGGCGTTGGTTAAAGTTGTGTTTGTGGCGATGTCGTAGTCCGAGAGTTTGCGTTAATTATCTCATTACTTTAAACGTCAGCTTCCGATCGTGTGTTTTACTGAGATCCGTCCACTGATCCATCAGAACAACACTTGCGCGTTTACGAAAATGTTTCAGTTCATCATTTACTGCCGAATTAGCCACCTTCAGCGCTTTCACCGTCGAAAGTTACAGGGTTTCCACACAATTTACTGTCAACATTTTTGAGATACGCCTACTACGACCGCTGGTATAAAATGATCTGGGATTCCGGATTCTAACAGAAAATTTTAAAATGTAGCTTCAGGGTGAAATTGATCAATCTATATTTTTCAGAATTTTCTAGTATCATATGCACAAAAATGTATAGACATTCAATTAGTTCTTCACCTACGGTCATTTTAATGATACTTTAAGGGTTTGAGGTTACAAAAACCTGATTTAATCCATCGAAAGGTGTGGTTATGTCTTTCCATAACTCGATTTGAACACAGATCTGCATGTCATTCGGAGACCACTCGGGTTATCCTAATGTAGCCAAAACTCCTTAAAATGGTCACCAATGAGCTAGTTTTGACAAACCAAGACGATCGATATGTCGCATGATGGGATTCGGTTCTGGTCATTCGTGGTGTTTTTTTGTAAAATAGTTTTTTTTTCACTTGTTTGAATAGTAACAACAAGTATTTGATTACTTTTTCAACTCATCAAGTATCGGCTAGAAGTGAATTAACATGTTTAGCATCTGTAAATATTGTTTTGATGTATTGAAAATATGTTTTTACCATAGTTGAAAATGGAAACCAAAAAGCTATCCAGAAAAATGTTAATTTGCATGCAATTTAATAAGTGATTCGTTGAGAACCATTGACAAAAAGAACCTTCAGATGATTATTGAACATGTCAGATTAAAAAAGTTTAAAACCTAATTGCATAATACCTCTGGAAATTTATGTTTGTTTTCAACAATACGTTTGATTAATTTCACCCCGGTGATCAATTTGCCCCTGGATGACGGTACTTTTAGGGTATGACATAAAAAAAATCATTATTAGCTTTAAAAAAATACTCATTCAATTACTACAGACACTACAATTACATTTGCAAGTCATTCGTGTGTTTGATGATGCTTATACATAGTTTTTTTGAATCTAGATTGCATACTACCATTTTCTCAAATTTTTCGGCCACCACGATGTTTGACCAATTATCACTTATTTTTAGGCATCCAATTTCTGTCCATCATCTTTGCAAATGCTCGTTTTCTGAAATCGTGATTTCCTTACGGAGTATTTTTTTCTTTAGGCTACAGAATTAATTCTCCACAACTTGTACATTCCCATTGTAGAATCCTAGAAACGCTTCTAACACAACGTTAATGCTAGTCTAATTGGAACATTTTCTGGGATTCACATTGCCGTAGACTTGAGCGTCCAATCATCAAAATCGAATCTTTCTTCTTTTTTGTTCAGCTCCACGAAAATCCTGTGACAAATATCATTTGAAATGATCTGCCTTTCGCTGTGTTTCATTTGAAATGATCTGCCATTGTTCTAATAATTTCTTCTGTTGCTATTCCAACCTAAAATTCTTCTCGCTTGTCAAATGATCTTCATATTTAATAGCATTGGACATTAAAACAACGTAAGATTCCTCGCAGATATTTGTGATAATGTTCGAATAAAAATCTTTCAGCTCTTAATGTAGTGAATTCAGGCTTTTCAGCCGGGAACAAACGATTCAATCTGTTGATCTGGGGCAAAACATACGTCGCACCGTCCGACGCGAATCCTTTCAGACGATCCTTGCAAGGAATTTCGGTCTTATGAAACTGATCAGTTGAAAATGAAAATGCTTGATAATGCTTTTATGATCAGCAGCACCAAGCGATACTGTGGCGTAAAAGTCGTCATGTACCTCAATGCTGCTTTGTTCAAATGTAAGAATTTTCACAAATGGAAAAAAAACTGTACCAATTTGTACTTTTTGACGAAAATCTGTACTCTGTACCGTACAGAATCTGTACAAAAAATAACGAAAAAATCCGTACCATTCCATGTAAATCTGTACGTGTGGCAACACTGGCCAGGACCTCCAGAGGCAGCATCATGGTGTGGGGCTGTTACTCCTGGGTTGGCATGGGAAACTTAGCGTAGGTCAACGGGATTATGACTGCCGATGGCTACATCGACATTTTGTGCGAGAACCTGGAAGAATCCACGCTGAAAATGGAACTACACCTTCCGGCAAGATAAGAACCCGAAGCATATTGGGAAGAAAACAGGAGCATTCCTCCAATCGGCCCTGATCAAACTAATGGTGAGGCCACTCCAAAGCCCCGATTTGATTCCCATTGAGTATTTATGGGTGATTTTGGCCAAAATGGTCTACTAATTACGTAGTATTTATTGGAATACCGAAAAATTTGAAAAAATCCATTTCGGGGTGGATTTTTTGGTGCCCATCATTATAGCTAATAAACTAAGTTATCATTTGATGCCAATACCTTTCCATACGGATGGATTCCAAAGCCATGAAAAATTATCAACGTTGCTGTTCGCTTTTTTGAACGCTTGGCCTAATAATGGTTAAAGCATGCTGTTCAACTGAAAAATATTTCCCTGTAACTGAATTGGAGAATCCTGTATTGATTGTGACCCAACAGAGAATTTATTCTCGTACAATGCTACACAAACATTGTAGCAAAACGACGCCTAACAGCACCACATTTGCTTCCCTTCCGCGTAATGCGTTACGTTTTTTTTAAATAGAAACCCCGGATTTACCTACCTTCGCGTACAGTTCTTCCAGATCGTCCGCGTTCGAAAGTGGCCGCTGTTTGTTTTTGCCCCACGATGGCAGTGATCGGGTTCGGTAGGACGTGTTGCCTCCATCGTCGTCATTCTCGCCGCTGCCGTCTCCGCTGGTGCCATCATTTATCACTGCGGTTGTGGGAGTGGGTGGAAGAAAAAATAGTAAAAAAAATTGGCTGTTCCATGGGAACGGTTTAGTGTATCATGCACCGTTACTTACCCCCACTGGAGGCATAAAGCGGATTGATTGCCCACATGGATTTGTGATGCACCAGTTGGCCCTGGTGATGCTGCTGCTGCTGTTGGTAATGATGATGATGCTGTTGCTGTTGTTGCTGTTGGTGGTAGTGATGCTGTTGAGTTTGGTGCTGCTCTCTGAAAATAATGAATTGCATGCCATTGAGAATAATGAATGCGTAAATGTGTGCAAAAACTAATTTGAAATATAATGAGCGTACAAATTAATCCACATTATCAGCGACCGATTGTTATGACGGGACATGATAATTGAAAATATTGACGTCGTACGGATGAACGTTAATAAAACAGAAGTCTATGAATACTTACCTTCACAAAATAACATGGCTAAAAACGACATATTTTTTCTGTCAATGACGTACACGATGAGCGACTGTAAAGACTATCTACGATTGTTCATAGCTCATCGTACAAATGAAGTAGAATAATTCAATTTTCCACAAACAACGTTTACATTGTATGAATTTTAACAGATTACATTGTATAGTTTCCAAGTGTATGTGAAGCAATGAATCGAGAACAACTTGAAAATTCGTTCAGTCGCACCTCTTCAAGAAGCACTTAAGGTGAATGTGGAAGAAAGCCACAAATGGCTGCCACAATGGCGCTCATTTCTTTTATCTTCCTCCCTCACCACTCGCCCGAAATTCAATAATTTGGTGAACCAGTATGAAGAAAATGATCGTTTTTAATCAAGTAATCATCATCCATCAAGTAATATCAACCAAACTCTAATCGATTACTCACAAGATATTTAATTTTCATCTGCCGTCGCAATTCATAGTGAAAAACGTCGGAAAACTCGAGCTAGTGCTCTGAAGGTTAAATTTTCATTTTAAAATTTTCCGCAATGGTATTGGTAGAAGCATCGTATTTTCTTCGACACTGATGCCAGACAACATCATCGAAACAGCCTTATGATAACCACCCAATAAAATGTTATTCCTGGGTCATGGCGTTTCATGTCATGGAGATCAATAAAATAAAATTGTGTTGATATGAGTACAATTATTGTTTTTACGATTAATGGGTCTATAATGTAAGTTCAGCAACTTTAACATTGGTTAAGAAAATTGTATTGCAGAGCTCGGAACACTGCCACGGATGCCTCTGCTATCAATAATAGTAAACAGAAAAGTATTACATTCGATTAAAATGCCTCGGTCGACGAAGAAGGATTAAAGCTCTCCAACGTGAATATGTGTAAAAAATACGATCAACAAAGGAAAATATTAAGGAATTATCAACAACGAGTTACTGTGCGGAAGAACAATACCAAAAGAGACCCAATTCGCATGTGTTATAAATTTGCTCATGTTACGCTCGCGTATGATCAGAATTTTAGTTCATACGCAAATACACCTTCTATATATATATATTTATATTTGTAATTGTTCATCGGAACACATCGTTCGTACATTTTTTCTCAGTTTTGAATTGTTATTTTTTTTCAAATGTATTCTAAGACTCGTGTCAGTGAAACGCCACACAGTCTGATAAGTGAATTGATCTATTTACGTACAAAAATCAAAACAAACTGTGTGATTTTCTCTTCTCTCACAAACACTATTACCCCATGAAAACACGTATTTTTACCTATACGACTACAATGGCTTCCCCCACCTTCACCTTAAGGTGTATATCTTATTGATTTTAATAAAATTCACCTGTCACAAACAGTATTGATTCACTTTAAAAGGTGTTACGATTAAAATTTGGTGAAATAAGATTGAGGGTAAATTGATTATTTTTTTATTAAAAAATTCTAATTATTTACCATTCAATCAGCAGCATAAATACAGAACAAAATCACCTAATCGTGGAGGCGATCTGGCGTAGTGGTAACATCCGTACCTCTCACGCTAAAGGGCACGAACTCAATTTTCACCCCGGAAATTCTTCCAAATATGGAACTAAAGTGACGAACCAACCAAAAAGTGTTGAAAGTCACTATAGTACAGAAAAAAACACCTAGCTTCCGGTTGATCAAATCCGTTTTGACGGGCCTTACTTTTAACTTCTACCAATGGTCCACTTTGTTCGTCGCAGAACGCCAGATTGCCTTCAACTGCTTCTCGCTCCAGACAGTCATTATGAACCTTCACGGTCTTTGTTCTGAAATGGAAAGATGTCAAATTTGGCCAAAACAGCAATCGTACTGCTTCAGGAAAGGGAGCAGAAGTTTTTACAGACACTTGTTCACGTAAACTACGAAATTTTCGCGCTGCGTTAACAAAATTCTGATTAATTGTTTCTCTTTCATCAAATGTTCAACGACTCGCATTCAAAATGCTATAATGTGTACATTAGGGTTCCAATGAATGTATTGGAAAAAACCGATCTTAAAAATTCAAAAAGTTACCCCATACAAAATGTTCGCCACCTCGAAAAAACACTCTATGCCAAATTTCAGCTCAATCGGACTTAAGGGAGAGTGGCACAAAGTGGTCAAAGTTTGAGTAAGTGAAACTAAATCACATGCAAAACTCCAGAACGACAATTATTTTCTTGGTGACCTGACGATGGTCTAGCTTGATGATTCCTCACATAATTGTATGGCCCACAACTTTAACCTGCCTGTTTTGTCATGGTGTCAGTTCGATGCAATAATTGAAATGCCAGAGACATCAGCGAGTGACATATTTGGTAGCGTCCTAAGCTTAAGGAGAAATGAAGCGATGTTCGCTGCTTTGAGTATAGAACGAGACTGAACATTTGCCTCAACAGAGATCCACTATTTACGAGGTATGGCTATTAAATAACGAGACTGGTTACGAAAAAGGGTTATATTTTAAAAATTACGGTACAACCATATGCTCCCCTCCAATATAGTCCCCTTGGCTCCTCTCACACCTTTCCATACGTTTTTTCCATTGTTCGAAGCAGTGCTGAAACTCTTCTTTTGTGATGGCTTTCAAAAGTCGCGTCGCTTTTTCCTTCGCCTCTTCTACGGACTGAAATTGGGTACCTTTCAACACGGATTTGATCTTGGGGAAAAGAAAAAAATCGCATGGGGCTAGATCTGGCGAGTACGTTGCATGTTCGAGCCCTGGAATGTCCTTATCGGCTAAAACTTGCTTCACCGAGAGCGCGTTATGGGCAGGTGCATTGTTGTTCGTGTTTTTCGGCACACATGATTTCCGACGCGCACTACAAACCACGTTCCATTCAAACCGAGCAGCAGTGCAAACTACTATAGTAACAAAAACGTGTTTTCATACGTTTATAGTAGACACTTCAAGCTACCGAACCGTTTTCGTTTTCCCCCCTCCCTTCTAGGGCATCGTCCAGGCGCGCAGTCACGTTATTTAATAGCCATACCTCGTATACCCTAGCAAATGTTCTCTTTGCTACTTATTTTATCGCGACTATATAAGTTACTCCTTATTGCGGGTATGGGAAAATGGGAATGTTCCTAGTTTTCATCAGTGTAAGCCATTTACAAACCAGAGGATTGTAATGTAACAAATAGCATATCAAACAAATCTTATTTCCGAATCTCTGATTCGTTCGGTATGAGAATCAATTCGTTCGCTGCAAATATAGTTATTAGTGTTAACTTTAATTTATAAAAACGTGACCTGTTTTCTGATTTGGCATTCTGAATGAAAGACGTAGTACTACGTCAAAAAACAATTGTGGGCGAGACGAATTTCGCCGGGTCTGAAAACAGATGATGTAGAAAAGTGTTCGCTTGATATGTCGGAATTTATTCCAAAATGAAGGCCATTCGAATACAATATTTATTTTTTGAAACAAAATTGTTGCTTCAGCATACCGATTACTTTGAGAAGTTTTGGATCGCAGGATACGTTTGCAACAATGGTTTCACCGTCGTTGTACGGCGAAAGGTACAAAAACGTTTCGCACACGTAAAATTCATCAATTAAGTGTTAGGTAACAAACTGTTCCCATTCGTCAACGAGAGATGCAAATGATGTGCTAGAACGAATGTGAATGTGAGTTTTGCCCGTACGATACAAAAGAAAGTCGTTCTGCATCCTTACCGCGGATAACAAAGGATTTATTTCAACCATTCTTTCGGATTCAATCAGTTTTTCAGCGTTATCATCCCACGTCATCCTGAACACTGAACATACATTTTAAATAGCAATTACCCTTAAGGCAGAGCTCTGAGAAAAAGTTAACATAAAACTCTATCAACTTCCGAGGGATTCCAACTGATTAGGATGGGTGAATAAGACATTAAATATAAAACGCGATCACAAGAAATATGTTTCACTATTTACCTTTCCTGCTGGTGCTGGAGTGCCTGTTGCTGAGTGGGATGCGCATAATGTGTCAGTTTCTGGTGTTGATGTTGTTGCATATGTTGCAGTTGTTGTTGTTGTTGTTGCTGTTGATGCTGTTGCTGTTGCTGATTGTAGTACTGCTGAAGAGTTTGTTGATGTTGTGTTGGTGCATACGGACTACCCTGTTGCTGCTGTTGATGCTGTTGGATGTGGGTATAGTGCGCATGATATTGTTGCTGTTGTTGTTGTTGCTGCTGCTGTTGCTGTTGATGGTGTATGCATTGATGGTGATGTTGATACTGCTGTTTTTGCTGTTGATACTGCTGGTGTGAAAATTGGGGCGAATTGCTGTATTTGTATGCAGCAGTGTTGCTACCGCTACCGCTGGGATGACATGGGATGCCGGTTGATGGTGCAGGGCAGCTCTGTTGGTTGCTGTGATGAATGTTGCTGCTGGTGCCGCTGCCGCTGTTATTCTTGCTTCCGGTAGGTGGAGGAGGTGCACTATACTGTGGGGGGCATATTCCAATGGATAAGGGCATTACTAGCTGGTTGGACTCACCGGTTTGCGATTTCGGCACGATCGAACTGTGGGATACTAGAGAAATGTGTTAGATAATGCTACTCTACTCATGGTACCAATCACTCACCACCGCTCCCGACGTAATAACCCGCGTTGAGCAGTTTGCGTGTTCTCGGCTGTAACCAACAGCAGAAGAAGAGTGTCGCTAGTATCACACTCAATATCACAATGGTCCCGATCAGGATACCCCAGATCAGCGTTGGTAAGCCCCAGATTGACTTCGCCGCGGTGGCCTCAATCGGATACATCCGGGCGGTTAGCGTTACCGATTGCTGATAGAGTCCATTGGTACTGTTGAACAGCAGCACGTCCTCTGGCCCTACGGGAGGATCGTAAAAAAGAACGAAGATTTCATTTAGCGTTATAGAAATGTTAGAAGCAGTTATCAACACTCAGTGACTTTCGCACTTTGATGGAACAATACCTGGTAGGACGACGAACTCTTCGGTTGTTATTAACGTTGGGGTCTGACTAGGTGTTGCAATAGCCACAGTGGAGCTCGTTACATTGAGGGTGTCGAAGGAAAGCAGCTCGGTTGACAAAAAAGTCGACGACAGAAAGGGCACATTTGTTGTTGTATCCGACTTGTCGAACATATTCAACGTGTTCAAGTTGGCTACATAATCACCAGACGACATTATAATCGGGTATTTAGGGCGCCAAAAGGCGTTAGATTGACAACACTTGTTGCATCTACATGGCTGAACCGGGGCTTCCCGGTTCGATTTGAACTGTTTCACTTCTACGCTGGTCGCGATTGGAGAGTGGGAACTCCACTATGAGCAATGTTTTCTGTTCGTGCAAAAGACGGATTCGGTATGTTATTATTAAATTATTCCATCAGAATCGGGTGGTCGAGTATATACTTTTTTGTGCTATATTCGTAATCGGTTTATTGCTATTTTTACTGTCGGTTGCAGTCAGGGTGGCTTGAATATTAATTTTTGAATGTATGGTTTAACCTATTATCAAATATCTAAAAGCTTGCACATTCATGGATAATAAATGAGTGGACGGAAAAAAATGTTGAAAACGTTAAAAAAATCGCTCTGTTTGCTGATGAACCCTCTTGTAATCCACAAGTTCTCCGAATAGTGTACACTAGTAGTGATTTCATTTCCATTTCCCCATTGTTTGCATGCTAACGCTCGGACAAAACGAGGAAACGGGACAGGCAAGGGCGAAGCGTGACCAATTTGTTGCTTCCATTTCGCGTCTAACGATTGCCATTACCTGCTGAAATGAACGCGGACAGTTATGGAAACGGCAAATCGTGTGACGGCCGATCGATGACCAAATTCGATCATCAATATTTCCTGGGAAACACGTACGACACGCAGAAATGTATTGTTTTTTTTTTCAATGTTAGCACACGCTCAAAGACAATTATTGTTATTGTTACATTCTTTTATCTGAAATGCAAAAGGGCCCTGCAGCATGTTCATTCCGTCAGCTTGGCAGATGAAATCGAGCCCCGAAAGCGCAGTAAGTCCTACATGTCTCCGAGGATACATTTCCTCTGTCACGCAAATGTAGTTTCTCATTCGTCACGCGCTTAACTTTGATATACAAAAAGCCAAGAACAAAAAAAAGCGGCACCAAAATGGCCAACCTAAAGCTGCCAGGCAATGGTGCTTCTTCTGCTGGGGAGAAAAGCCCGTCGTAAACCTGGACAAAAGCCAACGAGTGCGGACGGAACTGGGCAAACGTGAACGTGTTCCATTGCATCCTTAAGCTAACACTAACAAGATTAGCCTCTGCTCGGTTTAAACAAAAACAAATCGGTGAAAAGCTTTTCGCCCACGTATGGACCTCGCACTTTTTTTTCCGGACTCCGGAGCACACACATTTCAAACATAGTTGGGAAGTTTGTTTGAATTATGGATAGGTGAAGAAAGGTGCAGACTTTTAATCTTAGCTGACAGGCGGTTATTCCCTGCTGGTTGAAGTATACGTGGGAGTGATATCTCAGTCATTCAACATCGTTGCAGTTTCTGTGTTTTGCCACTCGGCAACACCATTGTTATGGTGGACTGTTTCCTTCATTGGATAGTTCTGATGGCTGGGAGCGGCTAAAAGCGTAATCGGCGCTTATCAAATTAATCGTGATGGGACCAAATTAATCAAATTAATCGTGATTTTCTAACCCAATGTTAGAAAATTTTCCAACTTGTACTGCCACCCGTGTATGGTATTCAACCTGAACAGTTAGGGTAAGTGTACCAATTATGAAGGACATATGTCACCAACTTGCAGAACTTGGCGAATTAATACACTATTAGTTCAAAAGTATACAAAAGTATACTTTTTCTAGCAGTTTGAGCTCTGTTTTTGAAGTTTGTCACTGATGTTTCGATGATTAATTGACTAAATTTTACAAAAAACATGTTTGAAAATGCCACTTCCATGTACCTATTATGGTAATATTGTTCCTGAAGTTTCGTAATAAGTATACCCATTACGGTAATAGTCGGTGTAACTTGGAAAAAGTGTTAATAGGATTCAAATAATACTTCAATAATAATTTTTAAATGAAACTAAGCCTCTAAATCTTATTCCTAGTATGCAATATCATGTCGTTGATTCTACACTCGACAAAAAATATGGAAATGAAACACGAAGTCGAAGTTTTTAAGTGATTCTAGAAACGCTATAACTTTGTGAAAAACCAACGCATGAAGATGGGATATACATCATTTCACAGCTTCATTTACTGCTTCAAGTTTTGAGAAGTAATACTTGAATGCTTCTATCTTTTTGTGTGTAGGTGTAGTATATAACAATACTGGGAAGAAAATATCGCTTTTTCTGTTTTTTTTAAAGATTTTGTAGATTCACACAGTGTTTTATTATCCAAGGTCATAGTAAGTCCAACTAACCTTATCAATCAGCACTCATCTGATTCCAACAACGCTCCTATATATGTGTCCCCGTTTCATATCCCTCCTATCCGATCGATAAACTTTTACTTAGTCGCGGCAATACATACACACACTCTTTACAGATGCACGGGCCAAAGGTTGTGCAGTCCACTGATCATTCAACAAGAGCCAAAGGTTGTACCGCTCATGACAACTCTACACGAACTGATGATTGCGCCGGCTAGTGACCATTCTATCCTGGATTCCTCGAGTCGAGAAAGACGCACCACGCTAGATATGGGGTACAGACTAGGGGGGCGTTGCTGATTAATGGTCAGCTGCATCCCAATAGGAAGTAGCCCGTGTCGGGCACACGTATAGAGCATCGAAGACTGCAACATACCAATTATGAGAACACTTGTAATACTAACCTCGAGCCAACCGCGAGTAATCGGTTACATATTACTAACATAGTTGTAAGACGAAAATTGTCAAAATATTGGACTCCCGGCCCCGTCAGGCTAACGCCACATGTGCCTTAATAAAAAATATATTTTGGAAAAAAAAACGCTCCTATAGGTGATTTTACTACAGGAAAAAGTTTTAATACAATGAAAAACGTCCCTTTTTCTGATGAAAGCTTTTTCATTAATGCGATGATTCCCAAATCAGAAGGCAGTTTTGAAAATTCCAATAACTTATATACAATACCCACTATTTATTAATCATCATTTGGCAATTTTTGCCTAATTTTTTGCTTTTGCTTTGATCGATCCTCTTAATTGACTTTCTCTTACGATAACCATGGCCTTCCAGACAAATTTTGTGTCACATAATTTCAATTTGCAAAAAAACATCAACCAATTATTTGTATTCAAAATTAAAAAAAAAACAACTAAGAACTTCCGGGATGATAATCTGAGAGAGGGTACACCTAATTAACTACAAATCAAAAAATAATTAACAAGCATTACAAGTTCCGGTTATGATTTATCTTCTGTCAATGAGAAATTATTGTTTTATTTCCGATTTTCGGTATCCGACCGGATACCAAATTGTGAAAACGTTGCCTGGATTCTCTGCCAGCTGGTAAGAGAATCACGAAGGCGTGATGCAGTTTTTGCTTATCTACCGGAACTGAACAAAGGATATTAACACATTCAACTAAGATTTGATTTTCAACAGAGTGGATCAAACAAATAGTCGGTGTTAAGTCAGAGCGGACCAAGTCGCAAAATAAAAAAAATTGAGTTATTGATTACATTAGGTTAAGTATTTTGTAAGCTACATTCCACATTAATCAGATCTGGGGAATCACGCGTACAGCAGGAGCACCAAACTTCAAACTCATTTCTCTCGAAATCATAATAATGTCACATGGTCCGGTCTGAATTAACTCCGACCAAATATGCTTCGGTCGAACACGCATATTGCTATTTCACAACACTACTGAGCGTTTAAGCGCACCCGTGGCCGAGTGGTTAGCGTCTACATTGGGCCTGATCACGAACGTCACTTCACGGTGAAAACGAAGTGAATTGTATACAACCTTATTACGGCTGTCACCGTGTGTGTAGAATCCAGAAGAGTTCATCCGTCGTGACAACTTTGATGAACTCGGTGTTATTATGAATACCACGACACTGTAAGTTTAATTTTTTATTTATTCAGCTTTTTTGCTAACATTTTGAATATTGTCTTGTCTTGTTTAAGTAAAAGTAAAAGTAAGTTTAAGTGAAAGATAAACAAACAGAACGAAAATTCTGACGTATCCAGAGGATGTAAATTTGTTTATTTGGATTCTGTAAAGGCGCTATGGGATGTAATTAAGGATTAAAAATGTAGCTCCCGTAGGCCCATTGAAACATGGCGAAGGTCTACTTGCGATTGTCCTGAATGAACAGAAATTTTTTGTTTCTTGTTTTTAGGATTAGACTAAGAGAGAGTTGCAATACCATACAATGGCAATGGAGGCCACTGGCCCAAATACGATCATTATGATTGATTATGTATAATATTGATTTGTTGATATTTTGAATATAAAATAATAACTGTAGAGTTTTGACGTAGGACTACGTCTTTCATTTCTATACCGGGGTGTAAAATCAAAGTTTCGAAAACGAAACGATACGCCGGAGACCGAGATTTTGAGCGTTAATAGCTCCTAAACAAGTGAACGAACCGGTATGATAAACAGTTCATTCGAAAGATAAAATGTCTACGCGTTATATACTTGTTACTTTTTGATTCAAAAACTTGTTTCAATAGTCTTAAAATTGCTTTCAAAACAGGCTATTAAAATCATCAATCGGTATATAAGCGAGCGCCGCTTGGAAGTCCACTCAGTTATAATTGAACAGCGAGTGGAGCATGTTGTCGCTATTGTGGTGAAGCTCTTCGTTTATCATGAAAGCGCGGATGAACGGTGTCACCAAGAGCCTGTTTGTGCACCTTAGGCCAGAAGAGAATCCATCAGGAGTGATGCCACAAACGGTTCCCCGGGAAGAGATCGGAGCAGCCGCCACACACACATACACGCGCGGAACTCTTCGTTTGAATGCCATTCAGCTTCGAGAAAGTTTCGGAAAGATCCAATCGTTACTGAAAAATACATTCATGCGAAAGAGTTCATTTTAATGTTTTCTATCCATGTAACACTGCGTCTAAATACATTTGGTATTGTGATTTTTCAATAAAGTACAATTAACAGGTGGTTATCGAGTTAGCATTAACCACTGGTGGGCTTCGAGTATCGAGGAAAATCTGGGAAAATCTAATCGTTGCTGAAAAATACTCTACCAGTTCACCTGGGAATTGAAAAACACATTGATGCGAAAGAGTTTATTCTAATGTTTTCTATCCATATAACACTGCAACCAAATACATTTGGTTTTGTGGTTTTTCAATCAATCGAAATTAACAGGAAAGCTTCTGAAAAATATTCTTCCCCATAAGTAGAAAATTCTCGTATCCAATATTGTATGTGCGCGCAACGGAAAATGTTTCGCATCGTGAAAATTATATAATTTTCAATCGATTAATGCTCAGTTGCCGAAAGTTTCAAACTCAGAGAGTTCATTCCCCTCTAGTTTGCCTTCCGAATTGACATCGTAAACCACACCTTCTCTCCATTCAATCACGCACAAAAAGCATATATAAGCGATATTCTGGTGGTGAAACGTATTCATTTTTCGTGAGGACATCGACAAGGCAACATCGTAATTGAACGAGCTGGACGGCGAGGGATCGAGGGATTCATTACCTGGCCTGACCTGACCTGAAAGAGATGCAGTTTGTTTGGAACTGTGAGTGAGGGCAGAAAAGCCGATCCATCAGAAGGAGAAGAGAAGACGGCCGAGAAAGTACCAGCATCGAAAATTGGTTCCGCTTGAGGTATCGAAGCAACTGCCACACGCATACACGCGTGCAACTCTTTACGTTCGCTGGTTATCGAGAAGAATCCGGAATGAAGTGTTCGTTGCTGTATAATAATCTGCCAGTCCCACTTGGACTTGAAAATTATATTCAAGCGAAAGAGTTTATTATAATGTTTTCTATCCATTTAATACTGCGACCAAATACAATTAATTGTAATGTTTTCTATACATATAATACTGCGACCAAATACATTTAGTTCTGTAATTTTTCAATCAAGTGCAATTAGCAGGAAAGCTTCTGAAGATTATTCTTCCCCAATGAGGTACATATAGAGGTGGAGCAGTAGGCGAAATATATCTGTATTGGCAAACAAAATATCGTGTCGTAATTATTTGCTTTCAAAATGAAAATTATATGGAAGATACAAATCAATGTTGAAAATACTCACGGTTGCATGATAATTTGAGCCAAAATTCTCATGAAATTATTCAACTGTTGGTTTTTTAACAGATGACAATTGTATCGTGGCACATTTCTATAATTTATGTGGTAAAAAGGTCCAGAGAGCTGTCGTATGCTTAGTTCTCGAAAGCAGTAACATTTTCGGTGAAATTTTGAATAATTGGCGATTATTCTCTCACATCATACACACCGACACTGAGAGCCTTCGAAACATCCACTTCATAACGTTAAAATAATGAAAATTCACTTGTTTCTATGAACGTGGGGGAGTGAAAATGGCACATGGAAATATCACTTTTAACCGTCTTTTCCGACGTGATTTCACAAATGTTCACTGCACGCTATCACATTAGCTTTATATTCAGCGGAAACACTAAAAAAATCAACGTTTTTAATTGATAAATTACTTCCTGAAAATAGCATTTTCACATGGACAATCAAAGATAAACACAACGACTGACGTCACTATTTGAGAAATAATTATGGCAGCGCATGCTATGTCGCTCGAAACTCTACTATCTTCATTACCTTTTTTCCAGTACATTGATTCTTCCCCATCAGTAGGACATTTTCGTATCCAATATTAGATGCATAAAACCTTGTACCTCCAACGTAACGCTCTCGTTTTCGAAGTCCCCAAAATATTCATTTATTCATTCATTCAGAATGAATTCAGATTCAACTTCAAACAAATGATCACTAAATCAACGATAGTCATACGTCCCCATTGCGGTTATACCATAGATATAACCCACTTCCTGTTTTTCCAACATTGCAGAGCTGGTTTTTGTAATTCAAACATTCACAATTGGCGGACCAGACCAGAATCAGGACGATAGTTATAACTTTTTACGTTATAGATATTTTCAACGGTATTGTTTTGAAGACATACTTGAATGAAAGAATATTAAAAAAGTGCTGACCAGTTTCTGTTTAAATAATTAAATCAAACCTCATGTCCTGTGCATCAAATTACACGAGAATGGGAAGGATAAAAGGATTAAACTTCAGAATCCCATATGGGAGTAGCTCAGATTATACTGATCGTGAGGTGGATAAGTTCGGGTTTGTTCTCAGATATAGAAGATAGTATTATTCATCAAAATTGAAGAAACGGTTCATAAAAAATGAATCTAAATATTTCTCACTATTCAAACGAGTAAGACAGAGCTAAGTACAAGAGTATGCGAGACATGTCTCTTATAATAGGGAATGAACACTTTCACTTCACGGAGTTCATTTTTACACGCAACTGTTCGTGACAATGATGATAGACACAAAAAGATTAAGTGAAGTGTAAGTGACGTGAAAGCGTACGTGGCAGTGATGTTCGTGATCAGGCCCATTATCATGCCGGGGAACGTTAACGCTATTGAAGAAGACTGAGCGTTTAAAAGCGCCCTATAATATGCAATTGCATAGCGTAAAAACGTGAGGTACAACCATAATAGCATAACAACCATTACATAACAACGTACAACCATAATAGGAACATAGCTTTCCGATGCTTTTCAGCTTTGCAGCGATTTCGTACAACCATAATAGGAACAAGGCAGCTTTCGATATTGCGATAATTGGAAAGTAGATGTAAAATTGTACCAATTATGGTAATACAAAAATACATGTTTATTTCAATAAATTGGTATAAATGGTTCGAATCACAACATCAAGAAGGTATGCGTCTACACTGTGTTTGCATCAAAACAACCACTTCACAGCATAAACATCTCATTATTTTGGTCGCATATTCCTTAGAAAAATGCTAGAAAGCAAGCAACGATTGGACACACTAATTTCAAACTAAATTTTTCAACAAAAGAACAATGTTTCGCATGGAATCAAGTACCAAAATCGACAGAGAAGAGATTTCTGATGTTTATAAATCATATTAGAGCCTTTAGAAATAAGATATATTTTCTAAACTAATAAAAAACTCACTCGTATTACTATAATAGGTTCTACTGCGATGATAGGTACTTCTACCCTATTCAGGCGCGATTCTGCTGACGGTTCATTTTAAAATTTTGTTCACAATTTTGCTAAACATAATCAGCTGTACCGTTTCGTACAGCGAAAGGGCAATCCAAAAAATAACTCTCGGAAGAGACGTGATCGCTTTGAAGCTCTCGTGATGCGTAGTGGAAAAAAAAAACTAAGCGATATTGTGTAGATTTTTTATTTTAAAAAGGAACACAATACAGATTAGCTGTTGTGGATCACGTTTTCTCAAGATACTCAAAACGATTCTGGAGCAAACAAAATCTATTCCGCAAAAACAGTGCTAGAGAACGGTACAAAAAGAATGCTGTCAGTTTCCCATATTTCTGTTCAGTTGCTAGATATCTGAATTTAACACAAACTCAGCTCAGCTTTTGAAACACAAACATAGGAAACCTGAAAGCTGATAAAAGATAGGGAGAGTTTATTGAAACAAATCAGTTTAAGTTTTGTTGTACAAGAATCCCGTCCTCGAGAACCAAAAAAAAAAAATTGTCCGCGTAAATGTTACATGGTAAGCTTATAAATTCGAATTCGTGCAACAGTTTGAAGTATAATTTGTTTTACTCTAAATTTTCGAAATGAATTCAAAGACAAGAAAAACTTTGTAGCTAAATAATCGATTGAATATCTTGAAAAAAATTGGAAAAAATCATTGAAAACAAAACATTATCCAGTGAATTTGATGTGCCGCACAGTTGGATTTCATCCATAACAAAAAATAAGAACCAAATTCGTGAAAAGGTGGGAATAATGGTTTGAACTGCTGATGTTCAATATACCAAACGATGGATAGTTTCAAAAATTCGTTAAGAGGCATGAGCTGTCGTGTAAAACCGCATGTGGCGAAAGTGGAGCTGTTGATGTCGGAGTTGCTGAGCAATTTAAATCCGATACGTTATCTTTATTGATTGCTGACTGTAGCCCACAAGATATTTTTAATATATATGGGTGCCAAACCTAAATGTTTTAAAAACATTAAAAATCTTCCAAGGATTTAGAAATGTAACAAAAATGCGTTTGGCGAGCGCGATGTTTGGAGAATGGATTTTGAAACTGAATGAAAGAATGTTGACTTGATAATTGATAATTGTCCAAGCCATCCAAATATCCTACAAAAATAATAAAATGTAGACTTCATTATTTTCCGCCAAACATAACCTCTGGGCTCGAACCACTTGACCTTAAAATAATTAAAACATTGAGAATGCACTACCGCGACAAATTAGTAAAAAACCAACTGTATGCGATAGAAAAAAAAAGAATCGTTGAATGCCAATCTTCTACAGAGTATTAGTATACTAGCTAATGCGTAGCAAATCATGCCAAACAACCACTATTGTTAATTGCTTCGTAAAAGTTGGCTTTGTGAAATCAGACAATTTGATATACATCAATGAAAACAGCATTGATAACGATAACATTGATAGACGACAACTTATGCGAATGAGCAATGTTGTCTGACGATGACATAATAGCATACCGTTTAATGTTTGTAAGGAAGGAAGGAAGGTCTTGTATTATAGAGACTTCAAACTTTTGCCGTTCATTCGTCTCTAGCCTTGAGAAAGGCCCTTTGAAAACTCTACTCTATTCTACTCCAGCGCTACCACCTCCACCCTCTTGCCTTGAGAAAGGCACTCGATCTCTCGCCGTCCAGCTTGTCCAGCAACGATGTTGTCCAGTCGGTGTCCACACAAAGAATGGTTTGTAAGGACTATAAGTGTTGTGTCTTATAGTCCCGTGTCGCGTCTCGTGAGTGGTGATAATTGTCCTTACGTTAACACAAACCAAAATTAAGCATAATAGCAAACCAAAACCGAAACCAGCTAAAAGATGCTTTCCAATCTATTAATGTTGGTTTATCAACTAAAACAAATTTACAAAAGAACTGCATTTCACTTTTTTTTTATTCAAAGAAAAATGTGTTAGGGCCGAATTTTGTATCTATTTTTCAATGTTTTGTAGTTTTTATTTCAAGATAATATAGCGTCGATGTGAAAATGGGTCAAAAAAGATAGTCTTCGAATTTTTTGTTGAATAACTATCGTAAATTAGAGTAAAACACAATTCTGATTACGTAGAAATGTTCTCTAATGACGAACACTCGTACGTGATCAAGGAATTGTTAATTTTTCACTGAACTACGATTAAATGAATGTTGACCCAATCTCACCCCTCAGAGGGGGTGACAATGGGTCAAAGTAGTGAATATTACTTTCTATTAAGAATTAAGAAATTCAATAATTTTAAGATAATTTACCACATGAAAGTGTCTTAAATGATTATTTGATTTAGGAAAATAGTGTCAATCCACCTAGAAGTGCGATGGAAATGTGTATATACAGTCATTCCATGTTAAACCGATATAGTGGTTCTCAGATTTTCGTGAAAAGTGGTAGTTTTGTTCTTTATCGCAATACATTAGACCCGTATTTTTCATCATTAGGGTGATCATTTCCATTTAAGGGTTGCCTGAAAAAAATTTCTTCCCGATTCGGATGAACTACATATCAAATTAAATAGGTGACCATTTCCATTTTGATCCGAAAGATATTTTTTTCTCATTATTTCCCAAAAATTCCTTTTTTTTAAACTCATAACTTTTGAACTACTGCACCGATTCAGATGACCGACATATCAAATTAAACCCAATTAGCTAGTCTCTTTTCGAAAAATTTTATACTTGCAGAAATTTTGGATTTTGGTCCTGTAATTATTGATTGTATTTTTTTATAGTTTACATTGTCTTGAGACCAAAGGACTATATTTTTTTCATTTTTTTGACGTAGGATTACGTCTTTCGGGAACATATTGGGGTACAAATTGAAAATTGAAAATCGAGCACATCGTGAAAATTGTCCAATTTCAAACGCTTATTGCTCAGTCATTTCATGATGGATTGATGAAATTTTTGCGTCAATCGATTCCAGCACTCCATAACAATTTTTTACATTGAATAAAATAATATATGTCATGAAACTAACATCGAACAATTGAAAAATCTCAACCCCTATCCTAACGGAAATATCCACTTCTGATTGGTCGAAATTGACGACACATGCGGCGATTCCCTAACAGAGACATCAAAACCAAGCTGCCTGGGGGAAATCGGCATTGAAAATACATGAAAGTAGGGGGAACTTTTGTTCCTACCGAAATGTGTCCCCTAACAGAGGCATCAAAACCAAGGTGCCCTGGGGAAATCGGCATTCCAAATATATGCAAGTCGGGGGCATTTTTATATTGCATGTAAGGTGAGTGATACGATGATTCTAGCAAATAAAATTCAAATTTGGAACTTCGTGAAAGTTCATATCAATGACCGATAGAGTATTGTGAAAAGGTTAGCACAAGTGTAAGTGTAAAATTGTATATAGTAGCAGTTGTGTTAAAAATAACTTGAAATTAGAAACGAGTCATTGAAATGTTCATAAATTAAAATCAAGGTGTGTTCCCAGTCGAGAACGGGTGGTTCGGTTTCAGCTGTCTGTTTTTTATGTTCATTTCCACTCAAGGAATGTTCATACGGTGAGAAAAATTGGAAAAGTGAAGAAATATACGAAAAAGTGATTTCCCATATGCTCTACATATAATATAAGGTGTTGTTAGTCCAATAAAAATTCGCATTGGGATGAATAAAAGATTGAATAAACACCCAGAAAATAAATATTATAAAAGAAAATTACCTTTTCCATTTCGAATATATTTTCTCTATGCAGTAGAACCCCGATTATCCGCGGAATAGTCGGGCTAGCTCACCGCGGATTACGAAAATCGCGGATAACGCAATAATGGGCTTAAAAACACAAAAAAAGAGATATTTAAGCATGAAAACTATGTTTCCTCAATACAGAAATCATTAAACTATCCATCTGTAAGGTCGTTTACACCAGTGATAAGATAATGTGAAGGACATGAACAAAACAAAAGAACAAGACCCTACCGCTCACTGGCAAATTCCGATAAATTCTATAGAATTAGAAGTGAACTCACTTTCGCGGATAATCGAGTAACATGTTTTTACTGATGACAAAAATTGATAATTGTGTTCGGTATTGATAATTATCTTATATTACATTGGCGAGTTTTTTTTTCTTTATTTCATCCATAAATAACACAGGAGACATCTCGTCCAGGGTTACAGAGGGCGGTTATCATCATGTCTCATTCGGCATCTTTTTCAGGGTCACCAAATCATTATCAAAGAGTTTAACGATGTAATTCTTCAAGCATATCCAAAATCAACAGATAGCCTAACGGAATCCTACGTCAACTATGCGGTCGTGTCTCGGACACAACATTCCTGTGACTTTTTTTTCTTGAAAACTAAGATTTTTTTAGATAACATACTCAAGATTCAGAGATGCGTTATTTTGTGTTACTGAGTTATGATTTTTCAAAATTGACCGATGGTCCGAAATTCTTTTTTTTTTAAATTCATAACTTTTAAACTACCGGGCCGATTCAGATGGATTGTGTCACATTTACCCGAAACCCACTCACCCGAATGTAACAAATACCCGAAAGCGACAGCTACCCGAATGTAACATCTACCCGAATTGACACTTACCCGAATGCGACATTTACCCGAATGCAACAATTACCCGAATGCAACAATTACCCGAATGTAACATCTACACGAAAGCGACACTTACCCAAAAGAAGGATATATTCGAATAATGCACAAATTTTACTATATTTGTATTTGTATATTAAATTCTGACCAGTGTTATATTAAGATCATATTTGTCTCATACTTTCATTTCCATTCAAAAAATATTTTTCGTGGGAAGTACAATTCGAGAAATACTGGCATTGAATAAAATCCTTTTCAAAATAATGAAAAGTGAAAGAATGCAGTTTTATATTAATTTAAGTCCATCCATTCTTATGGATGGCGCAGCCCGTTTACGTCGAGCGTCGGACGCCATACGTTTATCTGGTGCATCACGTTTGCAACCAAGCAATCAAAATGCATGACATGCATAATTAACCGGGCAAACGTAATGCACCAGGTAAATGTATGCAGTCCTGACTAAAGGATCGTCTCCTATGTTTCAAGCAAACCGGACAATCGGTGGAACACAGGTTTGCTTGCGAGAGGCCGCCGGCGGCGGGTCGGCGGCCTACTCGGATTGCGTCACCTCGGCGGCTTGGTGCCGCCTCGATTCCTTATCCTTGTTAAATGGGGACTTCGCCCCCATTACATTGATCTCAAAATAAATTTCATCACGAAATAATAAACTCATGATAAAAATTGCGCTGCGGCGGCAAATACGTAAGTACCATTTTTTCTTATATGTTCTTTTCACATTTTCATTACAAAATTTTATGTTTAAGTTACCTGTTTAATTTTCGGAATATTTCATAACCCATGCTCATTTCTGAATGATCTCTTGGTCTTAAAGAGCAATACGGAAAGGAAAGAAGACAGCATGTCAATTGTGCCTACACTAATTTCTAAAAATGACACAGCAAAGTCTTCAACATCTTTTTCGAATTTCCTCATTACAACTTCTCAGTTTACTTCGTAACTTCCTAACAGCAGATTCGAATTTTTCCTTCTTCATTCGGGTAAACATCCCATTCGGGTAAATGTCGCATTCGGGTAAATGTCGCATTCGGGTAAATGTCGCATTCGGGTAAACGTTGCATTCGGGTAAATGTTCACTCGGGTAATTGTCCATTCGGGTATATGTTGCATTCGGGAATTTGTTACATTCGGGTATGCGTTACATTCGGGTAAATGTGCTTCGAGTAAACGTGTTTCGGGTGAATGGAATTCGGGTGAATGGGACACAGCCTTCAGATAACCGATATATCAATTTTAAGCCACATGAAATACCACACATGCATAAAAATTGGATTCTAGTCGCATAGACTTTGTCCAGTCGCATAGAAATATCGAACGAAAACTGAGTTAACTTTGCAAAATCAATCGGAAACGAAAAAACACCTCTCTAATATTCGGATATGTTATGTTAAAAAAAACCTCAGCTTTCAAGAAAAAATAGAAAAAAATATGGTGACTTTAGTTCCGAAACCATGGAAAATGCTATGAAAAACAATTACAATCAATAATTCCGAAAACAAAATCAGTTTTTGTTTTCAAGTGTAATTGACCCATTGGCTTTAATTCGATATATCGATCATCTAAATCGGTCCAGTAGTTTAAAAGTTATGAATTATTGAAAAAGGTCATCTTTAGAACAAAGGGGCAAAAGTAGATTTTTCGGACCACCATAAAATAGAAATGGCCACCCTGATAAAAAAAAACGGGTCTAATAATTTACGGTGAGGAAAAAAAACCACAAATTTTCATGAAAATCTGACAATCACTATATCGGTTTGACATGGAATTCAATTTTGTGCTCGACCCATTCCACCCCCACTCAGTGTAAATAAGAGATTATTTCGAAAATTTTGAAATTTGAATGGAAAACATTTTTTGATGTTCAAAATCAGTAATGACTTATCTGGTAAGACTTTAAAGAATAATTCTATACCATATTTACAATTTTAGTAGTTCTGTATAATGCTGGGCACGAGATTTGTTCTGAGGAGTTGTTTGATGGCTATTTACACATCAAACTTTGATGAATTATTAACTAATAACTATTTGTACTACAGTTAAGTATTATGCATTGGAAGTTGTGGAAATATGTCGGTTATTAAACGGTTCATACGTTTCAAAAATATTTGCAATATTTATCAAGATATTGCTAATAGTAACTTTCTCCATTTTTGACCCAATTTCACCCCCATAACCCATTTTCATCACCATCGACGGTAATTTAATGGTTTCGTGTGAACCTGAGCGTTTCTCTCTCTCTCTCTCTCTCTCTCTCTATAACGACATTCGAATTCTCTATAGCGACAGTTCTTTATAGCGACAATTCTCTATAACGACGGTCCTTTGCGATGTCGCTGTAGAGAACTTTTACTGTAGTTGGGTCATCAAATGTATTCTGCAACATTTTCACCGTTTCGGCATAAAAAATTTTGTTCAACACAAAATTTCACAGAATATCTTTGATCAATAGAATTATTCCTATCAAAAATCGTCGAGCAAAAAAGTTAACTTGTTCTTAATGACACTGTAAACAATAGCTGAGGCGATCTGGCGTGGTGGTAACATCCGTACCTCTCATGCAGATTATTCCAATAGTTTGACTTAGTATTGCGCTATTAGTGAAGCGAAAATTACTTTCCCTACCGTAATATGTATTCCGATTTTCGTAAAGCGATGGATTAATCTCCAGCTTTAAACTTGCTTCTAATATGGTCATCGACTTGGAGAGACTCCAGTTCCTCGGACCAGCCCGAAGGATTTCGCATATTCGTGGCAGGTTTAGATTGCAATACTGGTTCAATAAACGGTTGGCCTCAGTAATAAGGCCTGATTCCCCATTTCCGTGTAACCAACGGCTTGTATACAAACTGTGGAAGCAACAACATGTGAGAAAGGAAGGATCTCCAACTCCGCACAGGCGGCATCACCAGGAGTCGAAGGCAGTAAGCATGATACGGTACGGATTGTCTTGTTGTATGTTGAATCTAATTACTTTATAACTAACTCAGATACTGAGGATAGGATTTCTATGCCGTAAAGGAGTTTTGATTCCTCAACGGCTTTGAAGACTCGCAAACGAATGTCTCCGTTGTTGCTATGGTGAGGTTTCACAAGAGTACGCAGTAGATTCAGGCGGGATTTTTAGTTTTCTTTCACATATCTCAGGTGCTTCATGAAATTGAATCGACTATCAAGTTTTACTCCGAGAATTCTGATCGTCTTCTTATACGGAATTTGTTGATTGTTGATGGTGACTGGCCGGTGTCTGAATTTGCATATGTGGGTACGTACACTTTTGGCGGCAGAAAGGTCGAATCCGACTGACCAACGGTCCAACGAACTACAGCGTTTACCGCTGCTTGCAGTTTTCTTCTTAGCTGAAGCGGATTTCCGCCTGGAACAGCCAACGCGATGAAACCTGTATACAAAAGTATGTACATATCATTTGGTAGCTGATTGAAGATACCGTTCATCGCAACTAGAAAAAGGGTGACTGCCAAGACTGAACCTTGGGGTACACCAGTCTCTTCGTTGGCTATTCTCAAGCGTTGATTTCCGACTGTCACTTGGAAAGTTCGTTTACCATTCTTTCCATTATTTTACATGCACGGCACGTAAGTGATATGGGCCAATAATTGGATGGTTTTGAAAATGAACCGTTCTTTGAAATAGGTAAAGGGTGTGTCACATCAAATTGCATCACGGAAAAAACGCTGTTTAATTTTTAGGAATTATATCTTCAGCTTTCGCTTATAATCAGATAAGATTGTATAGATCACGTTGGCCATGCTGGTCGTCGAACGAAAAAGAGCGTCGTGAATTAATCCTGTGCATTCATTTCGAGAATCCGGAGTTGTCACATCGGGACATCGGTAAGATGCTGGGAATCGTCCAATCCACGGTCAGCAGAGTACTAAAACGATACTTCGAGAACCTAACCATCGACCGGAAGGTGAAGAACGGCAAAAATGGATGCTCCGTCAGTGAAAAAGATCACAAACGCGTAGTTAAGCAGTTTAGACGTGATCCGAGAAGTTCGGTCCGGGATGTCGCCAATAAGCTGAATTTGTCAAGTTCATTTGTCCAGCGGACCAAGCAGCTGGAGGGCCTGCGTACATACAAGGTTCAGAAGGCTCCTAACCGCGACGAAGGCAAAACATGGTGGGGAAGACGCGAGCCCGGAAGCTGTACACCGAAATGCTGACGAAGCCGCATTGCCTGGTAATGGACGACGAAACCTACGTCAAAGCGAACATTCGTCAGCTGCCTGGCCTGTTGTTCTTCTCCGCAGAGGACAAATTCAGCGTTCCGGAGGAGATTCGCAAGCAGAAACTATCCAAGTTTGCCAAAAAGTACATGGTGTGGCAAGCGATCTGCTCTTGCGGAAAGCGGAGCGCCCCCTTCGTGATGACCGGCACGGTAAACGAGCAGGTTTACCTTAAGGAGTGCCTACAGAAGCGCTTACTACCACTATTGAAGCAGCACGAGGGCCCGACCATCTTTTTGGCCGGATCTCGCTTCGTGCCACTATTCAAAGGACGTGTTGGAGTGGTACGAAGCCAACGGGGTCACCTGCGTGCCAAAGGAAATGAACCCGCCCAACGCGCCGGATTCTCGCCCAATAGAGAAATATTGAGCGATTATGAAGCAGGCCCTCCGGAAGAACCCAAAAGTTGTTAAATCGGAGGCGGACTTCAAGAGAAAATGGATTTCTGTTAAAAAAAACTACAACCTGACGTTGTACAGAACCTTATGGACGGGGTAAAGAGGAAGGTGCGAGCATACGGGCTTGGGCTCGAAGTATGAATAAAAAGAAAATGCCAAAAGTTGTTTAATAGTTTTTATTTTACTGTCTAAAATTTTCAAAAGGATCGGTCTACTGGGCGAATTTCTACAGCGTTTTTTCCGTGATGCAATTTGATGTGACACACCCTTTACTACAAGGCTATGTTCCCATTCAGATAGTAATGTTTTTTCGAGCCAGATCTTATTCAGTGTCCTGAGGAAGGTAGTTTTGGCTATTGGAGGACGGTGTTTTAGAGTGGGGTATCCGATATCGTCTGGACCAGCAGAGTTTCCTTTACTATCGGCCAGTGCTTGATTTAGTTCTGCTATGGAGAATGGTTGATTTATAGATGTTGGTTCAGAGTCGTTTGGAACTTAAAGGTTTTCCAGTTAATCTACCGAGGCATTTCTTCGTTTAAAGTTGGTTTGATACTGTCGGGCTGCAGAAAGATCTTCGAAATATCCCGCAAGGTTGTCAACGACTATACTGGGGTCTCTCGTTATCCCGCCTGAATTTCGAACGGCGATTCCCAAAGATCTTCGCTTACTATTTAGTGCGTTTACTGTACCCCATATTTCAGCAGGGCTGTGGCCCGAATTGATGCTGTCGAGATAGGATTCCCGTGAATCTTGCTTCGCTCTTCGGAGTATTTGTCTACACTCATTTCTTTTTCGTTTGCTTTTATCGCACCCTTAGTTTATGGAGACCACCAGTGTAATGCTTTACGACCGGGAATCGAGTTTGACTTTGGAATGGTCTCTGTAGCTGCGTTGTGTACAATGCCCAGGAGTTCTGTGGCATCGTTAGGCTCATTGTCATTTAATTTTTCGTTTATAAGACTTTGGAAAAGGTTCCAGTTCGCCTCGGCGTATTTCCATCGTGGTCTTCTCGAGGTTTCTGGACGAGATTCGCCAAGATTGATCAGGATTGGATAGTGGTCGCTTCCCATTGGTTCACTAGCTGGAGCTAGTGAACCAATGGGAAGCACTAGCTTCCAACGGGATCTAATGGTCAGGTTGGAATTGAACATGGACACGTCGATTGCAGTGTTATGTAAGCCACGTGTAAATGTATAGGAACCGTCGTTCATGGTGATGAGATCCCATGTTTCGGCCACATCAGCTAGTATTGAGCCTCTTGTATTGTTGCTTGTACTGCTCCACGTGAAATGATGGACGTTGACGCCGCCAAGGAGCACCGCAGGTTTTTCGATAGAGTCAATAATTTGCAAAAGTTGATTCCGGAGGTTGGGTATTCTTCCACAGGGTAAATAGATGCTGACGATCGACATTGGAAATGGCGATTCTATTCTGACTGCGACGAAAAGTAGGTCACCGCGTATGTCTATGAGAGTATATGGTATTGGTAGTAGGATGCCAATGGCTATCGAGTGGTACACATTTTCGTTACACTTGTATATCCAGCGGTATCTGTCCGATAGCGATTTGTTACGACGGTCGACGATTGTTTTATGAATTTCTTTTAACACCAGTGCAATAGGGGGATTATCTACAAGCAGTATTAATTGATCAGTGACATTTCTATGGACTGGATAATGCGGTTGAAATCGTCATTGGTGACGTTGTTAACTGATCTTGGCTGATTATTCGTTCTATTTGGTCTGCAAGTGTTCGACGATCCTTCGTCAGATGAACTTGGATGAGATGGTCCTGGGTGTGGATGGAAAGCGGCAGAGTTTGTAGGGGATGAGGTCAACCGCTGTCGTATTAATTGTGCTGTTTCTTTGAATAAGGTCGACTGCGATCGACACTGGGGAAAGGCTGTGTCTAATTTTGCTGTTGAGTATTGTTGTTCTTCGCTGTTGTTCACTGGTGTGAGTATTTGTGTTGAAACGCGGGTGTTGCTGTCGGTGAGTTGAGTAATTAGCGGGTCGATCGACGGTCGGCCGCACAGGAGTTTCACCATCAACGGGTTGGGGTATGACGTCCCGGATACCTTCACCATCCTGCTGCGCTTCCTCTAGAAGTGAGGATGGTACTACACATTCCCACCCCTCAAACCGACGATTCATGTTGTTGTTCGGCATTTTGTTGTAGTTGGTAGGGTGAGTACTGGACTGTGGTGTGCGATTGTTATTGCTTTGAAGGTTCATTATGGGTTATTTTAGGCGGCTTGAAAACATCCGAGTCCTTAAAGTTTAAAGTTCCTTAATTCTGTCGTCTCTCTGTTTATTTTGCTCAATGATTATGTTCAATTTTTCTTCAATTGCTTGTTTTTGTTGGATTTCCTTTGTGAGTTTTGTTATTTCATCATCTTTCTCCGCAACCTGATTTGACAACGCCGTCAACCTGACATGATCAATACGAGGTTGTGCAGCTACCTGTGCGTCACTACCGCTCCCAATTGCGACCCGTTTCCTTGCGTCTACATATGACAGATTAAAATCTATTTTTGTGCGGATTACAGCAACTTCTGTTTTGTAGATTTCGCATTGTCGACTGCTAGGCCTATGATTCCCTTTACAGTTACGACAAAATTGGTCTTCCTCGCACGCGTCTCTTTCTTCGTGTTCGTTGGAACAATTACAGCATCGTTTGGGGTTTGGGCAGTTTATTCTTGGGTGACCGTATTCGTAACACTTGAAACACCACATCGGATTTAGATAGTAAGGTCGTGTTCTTACACGTAGAACACCAACTTTGACGGTTTCCAGATATATACTTTTGTTGAAAGTTAACATATCGGTTAACATATCGGGCAACACCTTGTTGCCCGATATTCTCCTCGCAACACCCCTTCGATATTCTCCTCGCTTAGTTCGAACAAATCAAGAGAGGATATCACGTATCGACTAATGTTAAGCGTTGGATGTAATTCAATTGATATCTCTGTCCCATCATGCAGCTGAATTATTTCCAATAGTTTCTCCACCTGGGAGGCTTGTCGAGTTTTTACAACGTACTGGGTACTTCGCTTCACGTTTCGCATGCTCGATCGGCCCAGCGAAATCTTTAAGACTTTTCCCGATCAAAAACGGGCTTCGAGGTAAATTATTGCCATTTTTTTCCAGTTACGAGAAGAGTGGTAACAACTCCAAACTCTTTTCTTGGGTCCATATATCCCGGAATCCTCCTCCCGAATGATCCCCCAGGGTCATCCGCACACGTGGACACCATGTAGTGCACACGAAAGTTAAACACTAATTTTGGATACTTTCTCACTCAGTTGTCAAACTTCTCTTTTCTGCTATCAGGTTCGTCACTTTACTTAATTGGGGTACGTAGAATTTATGGAGCAACTGGGTTTCTCTCCAACACTTCGAATTTTTAAATCAGGTGGAGACGTCTGTCAGTTTATGTTTTAATTTTTGAATTTGATGGAGACATCAGGAATTGGTTTAGCTCTTTCTCGTTCACATACCCTAGTGCACCAATGCGTGCTCCAAACCGGAATTAATGACTTCACCCGCGACTACGTAACAATCGTGCGGAAAAAAGGTAGGACCGGTGGCAGAGCACTATACTGGATATTCTGGGTGGCGTAGTTCCACTTTTAAGCCAAGAACGGTATATAACTTGGAGTTAGAGAAACTCAGTAAAGCGACCGATTGCTTCCGATGCTCTACGCGAACTGTAGACCACTGCTATCCAATCCCACCATACGCAACATCACCTTATTTGACGTCAAACCAGGATTTAAAGTTGTTTGTGTTTGTTCGCCCTGCCTACCCCACGATCTTATGCGAACGAATTTCCTGTATTTTACTCATTCTTAATCTACCGCGATAATTTACTTCAGGAATGGATCGATAAAATACAATATAATAAAAAAAATTAAGTTTCTTCAAAATGCCAGAAATATGTTTTACAGAATATATTATTTCAAGTTTACTGTGATTTTGCAAATTCTGCAGCCTGTACTTATGTTAGCTGGTAAAAATCCAACTTGTTATTCTGAATTTTTGTAGAGTGTAGAAATAAGATCTGCTCATCGTACAGATATTCCAGGCATTTATCCGAAGTACTATTGGTACGCGTTATTCTTCGCAGACAGATATTTTTAATCGCGCATTTGCATGATTGCATAATACATATCTCACTAATTAATCATTTTCGTTAACCGCTAAGGCAATCCATTGGGATACCGTCTCGAATTTACTCATACATAATTGCAACCCGGCACAAACCGCGAATAAACCGACCGAGAATACAACCCGCAGCTAAATTGATTAACTGACTGGCGATTAAAGGTAAACAATTATACGACGTGATGCACTAGCGCTTTTATTTGTGGTTTCTAGTTTGATTAAACTGTACACTGCACATGCTGTGATTTTCATCTCGAAAGGTTCCCCCCGGATTATCACCGCACAAAGGGTCACACATCCAATCACTATGAAGCGATGTACCCACACACCCAATATTGAAGAGCTCAGCCCGGGTCTTATGGAAACTGTAAGTGTCACATTGACGAATGTAATTAAATCTCAACATCCGAGGACTTAGGGTTACACGTCAGGTTACATGAGATAGGCGGAAAAGCTGCTTTATCGAAAAACACACATTTTCCACACCATACTTGCACTCGGAATTACGATACGATCGACACAACAAAGCGACGAATATCGCGCCCGATTAGATCAGCTGACCAACCGGTTGCTTGGAGAAAGACCTTACCCAAGCTCAGACTTCGAACCGCGCTGACTGAGACCGCTTTGTAAACTGAGCGCCTTAACGGCGACGACGACTACTACAAACAACGCCGAGAACTGCCAGATACAACGATAAACAGACAGGCAGTATATTTTACTCGACTATTCCCATCGACGGGATGGAGAGCAGTGATTCACCACCCGCTAGCAGTAATTCGAGTCAGAATGTTCTGCCGGTAGCTCTCACGGCTCGATAGGGTATTTTAAACGGAGCCTAGAATTGCTTTTTGTGGGAGCAGGTCGGAGGTGGGAGCATGCAGTGCTGCTGCCTGTTGATGTATTCTCTATATTACGAGTACATATGCTACGATGAATCGGTACTTACGGCAGCCGATGACGATTCGATGGAGCACTATTCGCTCCACGGTGGGCCTGTGAAGTTGTGTACTGGACGTTTAACGGATTCATCGATATTTGATTACATATTTTTAGAATCTGATTGGATAAAACATATTCACTGTATTGCAGTATTTTGTATGTTTGAATCATTCAACAAGAGTTGGAAAGTTCCCTGTATTGATGAATATGTGGCATTGTAGGGAGGAAATGTTATTTTATTTTGACCTCAAAATTAGCCGAACGGAACACAATTTTGTTTTTTTACATGGAAACTTCAGATCGAATACTACAAGTGTTGTGTTGTTCCACCTGCCATATTCCTCTATTTCATTGAGGCAGTATTATAGTCTAGGAATTTGAATTAAAATGGTTTTTCTTTATCGTTCTAAACATTAAGACCTTTAGGCATTCAAGAATATACCCTAGAAAAGACTGTTCGAAAATCCCATTATATACCGAGCTATAGCCATTTTAGTTATGCGGTATCTAATATAGTACGGCCATAACAATAAACTTCAAATTAACTTCAAATCTGATCAAAGAAATATCTTTGGGAGATGAGACCGACACTTGTTGCGGGCTCAATGGAATGCGCAGCAATAACGGTACGGGACTCAACCTATTAAACATGTCTGACCCATCATTGACCCAAATTTTTTAATTAATTTCAACTCTTATAAACTTCTCTACAAAATGCCACAGAAACGTACACGGTTAGAAACAGCTTCAAATTTAAGTTTTGGAAGCGATTGTTGATGAACTGTAATCCAATGCGATCTAATGATTGACATTACAATTCATGTCAGCGGCCTTCACATTTCTACGGACTCTTGGTATCTCTAGCAGAAGCTGGCTTTCCAAAACACCGTAGTTGCCAGATTGTCAAATCGACTTTTTCGGTTCGCTGTCAGGTACTCGTAACATGTGTCAAGCTTGAATTGCTTAAAAAAAATTCGACTGTTTCTTCAGACAATTTTGACCGTTCTTGTAATTCCCGATGAAAATAACCAATGCACTCCAACATTCCCTCCTCCATTGTTGGCCCGGGTCTGAAAGGTCTTTCGCCTGGTTTGCTAATCTTATGAGGAATGAGGAGATAGTCCATTGGTTTGCAAGTATTATGCGCTAGATCTAGGTAGGATCTAGGTAGAAGGAATTGTGCACTTGATCCAGAATTTGTGTCGCGAAAAACTCCAGTGGCAGCATATAAATGGGTATCACAACATTATAATGAGCACTGTATCGATCTTTTTAACAACACACCTGTGTGGCTGAGAAGCATTTCTCAGCGATCAGTTGAAACTGTGAAAAACGAGTGTACAGAAACAATAGTTCTAGAAATGTCACACACTGTAGATTCTTAGCAAAATCATGTTGTCCTCATAAGCCCGAATAGTCGTCTACAAACCCTAGGGATATGCTTTTTTGTTTTGCTTCCTCAATAAAACCTGAACTCCTTCATCTGGTCCTGACATGGTAGGGGACGGTCGATAGCCTGTGAGCGAGACTTCATAAAAACGAAAACTTGACCTTCCATTTGTTGGAGGATGCCGTCATTCAAATCTGCAGCTTTTCCCACCGAAACGAAAAAACTAGTGGGTTATATATCTGGTATAACCGCAAGGTTATTGTAGCACTATCGTTGGATCAGTAATCGTTTGTTTGAAGTTGCATCCAAGTCAATTCTCAATAAATGATGGATATTTTGTTTTCCCTTAGAGGTCCATTTAAATATATACGGAATAATATTCTTTCCCTTGTGGTCTCTTCTTAACGTTCGACATTCGAATCATAAAGATGTGTTTATTCAATCCTCAGTACATCCGAAATATCTTCTCCGTGATATAGAAAATCATCACGGGAACACCTAGTTAATTGTCCAGATGTGTGCGAAATCATATTTTATCTCTTGGGTGCATTCACAAGCAAACGATGTCCGTTCATTACGACAGCAAAAGAGAAACGAATAAAAGTTTCTCAGCCGAGGCATCATGCATCATGCACCATCAACCGCAGACCGATCGAGACTGAAATTTCAAGAAGCTACCGCATCGTTCATCCGGCAGAGAAATATGCTCATAACCTTGTACTCCGAACGTAACCCCTTCGTTCTCGAGACTTTGAACTTACACTCCAGTACAAAATGAAAGATGTAATAACTAAGATGAAAAACGTCGAACCAAGAAAGATTCTATAACATGAACTTTCCGTAGTGCTTCGTTTTGTTAGAAGATCCCATAAATAATAACCGGTTACCTTCATTCAAAATCATGATTTTTTCAATATAATATACTTATGCAAAATTGAGATACGATCGGGCAACTCTGACTCGATCGGGTTTCAGAGTTCAAAAAATAAATCAATTAATCAGAATGCAAGAATCAATAACTTTTTCAAAGCCGATCGCCTTTGTCCTTTCCACTTTGTCGCCTTTGGTTTTGGGTGTGTCCGTGTGAGCGTCCGCGGGATAATCGGAGACCACCCGAGCGGCAGTCTTCAGAAAACATACGCTGCGCTGCGCTCTTACACACACCCACACACACACATCAAATTCTTGCAAAGCATGAAAACAACAGTGCGCCTCCATACCAACCGTATGCGCTTGTGTGGAGAAAAATAACTCAAAAGAGGAGCAAACCAGATTCAAGCGCGATGTAAAACAGGTATAGAATTACGGCGCAAATCACAACGCAAATCACGGCGCAAATCACGGTGCAAAAAATGTGCTGACAACAAAACATTTAATCTGTGTTTCGGAGCGTGCTCATTCGCCAGAGCGCATGTCTATACAATGAGTGAGAGCTCAACTGAGTACAAAAAAAAATATGTTACACATCAGCATCAGCACATTCTGGAGACTGCTAAGCGGTGACTGCCTGCTGATAAGATGGCGGAAAATGTGCCGACTGCCCAGCCTTTAATCGCTAAACTGACGATGCCCGTGTTGTGACGTTCAATTAACAAAATATCAAATCAAGTTCTGTACTCCATACTGTGCCCCGAGCCGTACTTGTTCTACGCAGTCGTCCCGATCCGCATATAATTTCACTACCATTTTTACACAGCACGGTCGTCCCGATCCGCATTTTTTCCATTTTCTTTTGTACTCAAACGGTCTTCTCGAGTCTTAGCCGTTTGTCGTCCCGAAGTATCTATTTTTACCTTGCTATATAGGTCGGACTCGATTATATACAGACTCGATTATATGTGATTCGATTATATACAATTTTGGACTCGATTATATACAGTTTGGAAAAAAATATTTTTTTTATATTTCAAATATGACTTATTTCAAGAAGAAATGTAACCTTTCAACGTTAAGGTGTAATTTAAGTGGCTATTACATGTACAGTGGCGTAAAAATCGTGATTTTTGAAGATTTTGATTGAATTTTCACCAAGAATTGTTTATATCGATATTGCAGCCAAATTAAGAACGATAGAAGTTCGGTGTCAAAGAACAAAATGTAGAACGGTTAAAAAGCTTCAAGTTAATTGATAAAAACAATCTAGTTTAATATATTTTTTTAGGATGAAATGATTAATAACACATTACACAACACATCAGTACTATTTTTTTTCAATATCGCCTACTAAACATAGAAACATAATTTTCTTTAAAAAAAACTTGCAACCAAAGTATTGCAAAGTATAGCAACCAAAGTATTGAGCTGCATTAACTCTTTGTGGTCGTTTGTCTGCTCTCAGCCACCACAGCAAGAAATCATGCTAATCTTATTTTTTACTCAACCAAGTAACAGTTTATGCTTTCCTTAAACGTAGCTTGATGTCTGGTGAACCTTTTCACGAATCAATGCGGTGCTCCCATGAGTAATAGATAACGGTACGCAGTATCAAACAAAGCAGTCACCCACACAAGACAACGCACAGTGCGTTGAATGCATTGGAATACATTCACAATAGCAGAATTTGGCCATTGTAACACTTTGGTGTGATGGAAGAGATTGTTGATAAGTATTAGAACTACTGTTTGCATAAATGTCTCATATTATTTTAATAATCGCAAAAGTGTCCCAAGCGACGAAATGTATGTTTATACAAAGTGAAAAGTTCTGATCATTTCAGATACGTAGAAATCATTATTTGAGTAACTTCTGGTGCAGAAGTAGTTGTTTTTAAAGAGTAGAATAATTCTTTGCATAAGTGTCTTATGTCATCTGTATAATCTCATGTAAAAAACATTGTTTGTTAAAAGTGAAAAGTGCTGATCGTTTCGGATACACATTAACGCTGGCATTAATTACACATTTATTGCATCAACGGCAAAAGTGTCTCATATTTTCGGTTAATGAAAATAAAATTATGTATTGATTATACTTCATATGATTTACTCTTGGAGACTTTTTCGAAAGATTTCACACGAAGATGAATCACAAAATATAATTTGCTGTTTTTATATATATTTTTTTTATAAAATAAAAAAATTATATAAAAACATCAAATTAAAATACATCGTTAAGCTAATATATATATACATCTTCTTCTTCTTCTTCTTCTTCTTCAATGGCACTAACGTTCCTAGAGGAACTTCGCCGTCTCAACGTAGTATTACTTGCGTCATTTTTATTTGTACTTAGTTGAGATTTCTATGCCAAATAACACGCCTTGAGTGCATTCTGAGTGGCAAGCTCTAGAATACGCGTGATCACAGTGCAAGTCGGAGGAAATTTCTTTGACAAAAATTCTCCCGACCAGAACGGGAATCGAACCCGAACACCCGGCATGTTATTTATGACGCTAATCACTCGGCCAAGGGAGCACTTAATATATATACATATAGTTCACAAAAAAAAATCTTGCATGTATCACTACTCACTGCTGCCCATACCCAAATTTAATACAACCGCAAAGGGTTAATTGAAAAATAAATCGTTGTTTCTGGCAACAAGTTTTAATTTTGCTATCATTCAAGTCAACCTGCAGTTTAACTTGGAGCATTAGAAATTCTGCCAACCATGCTGTTTAATTCATACTTTTTTCAAACGTATCGTTTACTTTCTGATAATCTACATGCCTCCCATGGTAAGATAGTCTGGCTACTTGTAGTCTTCCGCTAACGGGGTAGTCTAGGGCTGACCACTCATGTCTTCATGTAATTACGAGTTTTCCCCCCAAAAGGTTTTACTTTTGCACACATACAAACTTTAGTGAAAGGAAAAAAGCTTTTTCCTAATTTCTGCTTGGAATATTTCACACACGGTGGGAATCACACTAAATGCACTTCGGAGATGTGTAACTTTAGTATCACTTAATTCCCACGCAGAAGCTCAGAAAGATCACGTCTATCTCGGTTAATCGGAGACCGCCCGAAGCCGAGCGATAAATGCCTGCTGATAAGATGGCGGAAAATCGAATCAAGGCCTGGTGGAACACAAGACTGTTTTGCACGACCACGCTATCCCCATAGCTAATGATGCTGTTGTGTGGAAGCGAGATAATATTAGGCTGTCAAAAAAGTCCTGCGGTATTTTTTTTGAATTTTCATTTGTTCATAAAATTAGTTACAATCACCTGTTTTAAGTCAAATATGCGCCGATTTGTTCGATGACTTGTTCCCAACGAGATGCCAACTTCAAAATACCCCTGTTATAGAAGCTCGCTTCCTTATTGGCAAAAAACTCGGATAGCCAATTTTCACAGGCCTCTTTTGTGGCTAGCTTGTGACTACCTAGCTCGTTCGCCATGGACAAAAACAGGTGGTAGTCACTTGATGCAAGGTCCGGACTATACGGCGGATGCAAAAGAACCTTCTATCCGAGCTCCCGGAGCTTCTGGTGCGTCACCAAAGAAGTGTGTGGCCTGGCGTTGTCCTGATGGAAGACAATGCGGCCTCTGTTTATCAAAGATGGCCTCTTCTTCATGAGTGCTACCTTCAAGCGGTCCAGTTGTTGGCAGTACAGGTCCGAATTGAGCGTTTGGCCATAGGGAAGCAGCTCATAATAGATTATTCCTTGACAATCCCACCAAACACACAGCAGAACCTTCCTGGCCGTTGATGAGGGCTTGGCCACCGTCTGAGCCGCTTCAGCGGGCTTCGACCACGACCGTTTGCGCTTCACGTTGTCGTAAGTGACCCACTTTTCATCGCCAGTCACCATCCGCTTCAGAAACGGGTCGATTTTGTTGCGATTCAGCAGCGATTCACATGCGTCGATACGGTCAACGATGTTTTTTTGCGTCAACGTGTGCGGCACCCATACATCGAGCTTCTTTGTGAATCCAAGCTTCTTCAAATGGTTAATAACGGTTTGATGACTTATCCCCAGCTCTTGGCCGATGCTACGGCTGCTACTATGCCGGTCTTTCTCGGCTAATTCAGCGATTTTGTCGCAATTTTCGACGACAGGCCTTCCGGAACGTGGCGCATCTTCGACGACCTCTACACCAGAACGAAAACGTTGAAACCATTGTTGTGCGGTGGAAATGGAAACTGTATCGGGTCCATAAACTGCACAAATTTTATTGGCAGCTTGAGATGCATTTTTGCCTTTGTCATAGTAGTACTGTAAAATATTAGGCTGTCAAAAAAGTCCTGCGGTATTTCCGCGAGGTGTCGTTTTAAGCGCGTAGTTCTAGTTGTATTCATTGTATCGAGTCATACTATAGCTTGTTGGAAAAGTATTTTTGCGCGCTATAATATAGTTCTTGACAGTCCTATTTTTTTACGTGACATGTCTCGGTATCGGTATTTTTTTCGTTTTTGAGTTATGATTTTTCAAATGTAATCGATGGTTCGAAAAAACTATTTTCCCAATTTTTTCCACTACAAAAATTTATAACTCTTGAACTAATGGACCGATTCATATGATCGACATATCAATTTGAAGCTTATAAGTTAGTTTTTTTTGAAAAAAGTTCAATAATTGCAAGTTCAATAATTTTGAATAAAAAGTTAACTCATTAGCTTTTATTTGGTATGTCGATCAACTAAATCGGTTTAGTGTTTCAAAAGTTATGAATTTGAAAAAAGTCATTTTTGAGAAAAAGTGGAAGAAAAAGATTTTTCGGACCACCCTAAAATGAAAAGTTTCTGGGATTTAACATTCTCGCAGCCTTGAGCGTCGGATCTTATAAATCGTATCTTTTCCTCATTAGCTTGATCAGCTCCACAAAAAACTGCGACAAATATCCTCAAAAAAGTTCTGCCTTTCGCCGTCCATTGTTCTGATAGTTCGTTTCTGCTACCATTCCGACCGAAAAATTCTTGCCGTTTTTCAAAAATTCTTCGCATATACCAGTGAGAAAGATCAAATAACAATCTTTCAGCTCTCCATGTAACATCTTGAATTCAGGTTTTTCAGCCTGGAACAAACGATTCAATCTGTTGATCTGGGGCAAGACATACTTCAAAAAAAGCAACAGAGGTTTTGTCATTCAATCTTTGGGGGCAGTCAATATTCTGCAAGATTATGATAAATGGTGGAAAACAACAACATTTTATTTGTAATACTCTTTTCAGTGCAAAACTTGAGTGGGAAGAGTTCTCTTTTTCCTGATGCGCATTTGTTTATGTCGGATGAATCTAGGGGTTGATTCTGATGCGCGAATGCGAAGTGACAGCTCGCAAAAATTGTCTCACTCAATTTCCGAAGGCGATTGTGGTGAGATTTTTACCTTGAATGAACTCTCATGAACACTCACTCAATTCTCGTGGGCGATTGCAGTGAAAAAACATGCCATTTTGTGACTTTTGAAGTCGTATCCTCATTTGTTATCGACTAGTACCAGCAATGGTAGCCAAAAATAGGATTAGGCGTTTCCAAAGGATTTGAACGATCTCTAATCATTCGTAGTTCCAAACGGGCAATTGCTGCTCCAGATTCAAAGATGTAGTCATCATCTACATTGTGAAAATTTTCGGACAAAAACAGGCAGATTCGAATGCAATCCAGTTAAACTGTGCTTTTTTAAATAATTTATATTTATTATTAACAAGTAGTCGGTTCAAGTATTTGGTATGCTATTACGAATGACAAGAATATACATCTTCTGCAGCCGCTATAACGCGGTACAAAATTAAAATGTAAATTTACAATAGTTGACCATAACTGATACGAGAAACTCAATTCAGTATACCGTTTCCTTACTCCAAAAACACAAATCAGACTTTCAAAAATTACAAAAAGCTACTTAAGTAGTTAAAAGTCGTATATATTTAATCAACTTCTTCCATGTGTGAGGCATCCTCGGTGTCATCCTCTAGTGGAGGAACATCTTCACCAGAAGTTGCGGCTGGAGTATCATCTGTGCTCATAGCTTCGTCCTTATCGATTCTAGGACCCAGCTTGACCATAAGATAGATGCGAGATGCGTGCACACCTGACTCATCCAGTGAGAATCCAGACAATAACAGTGCAGTTTCGTACAGTAGAATTACAAGATCCTTGACAGATTTATCATTTTCATCGGCTCATTGTCTATGGATAAAGTTCAGCTTTTAAATTTATTTAAATGCGATAATAAATATATCTTACCTTGATGGCTTTTATGTAAGGCGACTATAAAATTAATGTTCACTGCAATGTTATGAAGAATAGTCAACCATCCACCAACCTTGTAGCGTAATTATTACGGAATCAGCACCGGACACTAAGTCAACCCACGAATACGGAATCAAAACACGGATACGAAATCAAAACAATTGAAATAACATACACTCATATTAATGCAAAGGGACTATGCAAAAACGGCAATAACAGATTTGAAAATATATATTTTTTTATCTTCTTATCCCAGTGATATTATTTTTCATCAATTATAATAAAAGGAAAACATTTATAAAGATGAACGAAATTATTTCCTGTACATGTTTGTAACAAGGAATGAAAATTTTCAAAATCAAAAAAAAATATATTCATGAAACACATTGAATGCATAGAGCATTTGCAAAAAAACACAAGCTTGGGCATATATTTCAATGAACACTGCACCATTTGTCATTCATTGGGTATTTTACTCCAAAATGAACCTCTCACGTCAGGGCACGGTGCAGGTGACTTGGGTCATGTGACTTTGAGGAGTTCATTACTTTCACATTCCATTCGCGCAAGAGAATCAGGCCCCTAGTTTTGTATCTCTCTCTTTCTTTTTACTCTCTACTCTCTTTACTATCTACTCTCTTTACTTTCTACTCTCTCTACATTATTCCTCAAGAGTCTTGTATACGAGTGTCTTCTTATTTCTGACGTTTTTGTGTTTGCACGTAGTCAATGTTATTAGCGGTTTTCGCATTGTGGTTAGTTGCCGTCCCCGTTGAGTTGAAATATAGCGTCAGCGTTGCCAGTAGCCCATATACGCTTAGACAACGGTACATTTGAACTATGAGATGGTTTTCAAATTTACCACTATCCCATATTTATCCCGATTTATATAGATAGTCATTGTCGTTGATGTTTTCAATAAATTAGCATGCTCAGCTATCAGGCAAGCTTTCGAATAAGGACGCAGCGTTCTGTATTGTTCTGTATTTGCATCCAGTTATTTGTAGTATATTTTCGAAAGCAGATGGAACCTGGAATGCCTACTGCGTCTCAATCTGGGGGGGGCTTGAACGGGATTTGTTTTTTGTGTAAAATAAGAGTTTTTATATTCAATGCATACCGATCTCAATACGTATAAAGTAGTATAAAGTATAAAGTAGTATAAAGTAGGAGACCTTTTCAGAACATCCTTCATTATTTTCAACCACTTCCGATGTTCTAATTTTCGTTTCGTCGAGTAGTTATGTCCGCGTTTACAGATTCAGACCTCTTATCACAATTCCAATCCTAATGCAGAGGTGACTTTCTCAGGTCACCCTTTAATACCTTCAGCAGCTACGAAGTACATTTGATTTTTGAATATTCGTTTCGGCGAACAAAGGAGAACTTTTCAGGTCACCCTTCAATAGCCACTACGAATATATTTGCTTTTTGAGTTTTCGTTTCGTCGAGTGGTCGATAGTTCGCGTTCACATAATCATATCACTTACCAGTGAATCCTGATTCTTACCTCTCCCACTAACAACTATCCTTTCCATGATAATCGCTAGGGAATCACGCTATAGAGGCGACCCTTCTGGCCTTCGGGCGGTGATTATCATACTAACATTCCTTCCCTTCCCCTGGTGACTGTAAGGACGCGGCCGGCGTCGTTATTGTCCATTTAAAGCTCGAATCACCGAAAATTGCGCAAGGAGAAAGATTTGCTAGTCCCAAGTGTCATTCTGTGTGTTCTTTGTGCAATTTGGTTGGTTCAGGTCAATCACGGAGAGCAACTACGAATTGTACAGTCTACCCAAGCTCAAGCTCAAGCTCAAGCTCAAGATAGTCAGACATTTTCTCACATTAACTGAACTTCAAATTTCGATTAATATGATATTACGAACCCACCGTGGTACAATTATGCTCTTTCCACATTCTGAATCAAAACGGAGTGAGTGAGTTACTGAAGCAGGTGCAGTGAAAAGAACCTTTCGGTTTTCGCCCAGCAAATCCTAGCTAATTCCTCGACTCGTGTGTGTCTTCCTTGGGTGGGTTTTGTAGAAAAATATTTACAAGTTTCCACAGGCTACGCAGGCGGGATGAAGAGTCACTGCAGTACAGAGGAGCATATAGTTTAGCTTGGATCCATGTGATGTGTGTGTTGATAAGTGTTCGGTAGAACAAATTAGGTCTCGTGTGTGTTTTGGCCCGCTTATTTAGAGAACGATACAGTTTTCGTGAGAAAAGATAAATAAAACAACATGGAAAATTGTCGTTTCAACTGGGGGGACGATTGGCTCACTAGTATGAAAGAGTGGAGTAATGAAATTTTTCCTGTCGCTTGGATGCAGCGATTCACGAGTTGTAGATATAGCCCTTCTTATGCAGGAACATCGAATGTCATGTTGTCCGATGAAATCTATTGCTTTCACAGTGTGATTGAAAACCCCCACTGAGCGAATGGGAATTAATTGTGGTTTGGAGATAATGATGCAATTCGAAGGTTATGTGTATTCAATTGACGAAATACGATTGCTAGAATATACGGCTTGACAAGGCAGGCAGTTGAGATGTCCTGTTGTGCAAAAAACAAGGTGTTCACGTAAATTTAAGAAATTTTATTTCAGAGAATCTAATCCATACAAACACAAACATTGAAAAGGTCGGACTCAATTCTTCACGGAAACTGATCCGAAAAGTACACAAACTGTACATCATAAGCCCACAGCCTCGCGGCTCTCCAATCTACGTCAGCGAATTATTGATCCCAGAGTAGCATTCTAGTCAATACCCGGTGAATATCTAAAGGTATAGCAGCGGTGATTCTAACAGTTGACGGGTGTTTCTTGAGTCCTATATAAATACCTGCTCATTATTTGCTCCAACTCCCATAGAAGCGTTCCCACAGCTCGACTTCACCCTATCAATCATCGACCGCTCTTATTGACACTTGTCTCATTGATGATTTTCGGAATATCGTCTTTTACTTCATTCGGTGAAGCCAGAAATATCGAATCAATATTTTATTAGACTGTGTCCCGCTGGGAGACACAGTCACAGTCATCGTTTGGTTGCTCCACAAGACACCGAATGGTTCACTCTGTTTTCACTCCATTCATCGGAAGATGTCGAAGAGAGGGTGTGGGTGGACCGCAGCCGGTATCAATCCAACGGTTGACTATTTGGTTAGCCTCAAGTTTATCCCTTTTTCAAAGGGGGTGCTCCAAAACTCCACAAATGTAGGTATGAAATAACTGTGACTACATCTGAAAAACACCCTTAGGTAGAACGTGCACAAGTCGAAACCGATTCACTCTCAATTAAATCCCGCTGTCCGACTTTGAGAAGAAAAAAATATCCGTAACGTGCACCAATGGAAGTCAAAACCCAGACCAACCACACAATCTTCCCACATATTACCGTCGATATAATGTTCTCTTTTAGGATTACCAGAGATTACCGATCGGTAGGTGCTACCCGAAACACACGGTGGCAGTATCGATGGAGAGAACATGCGCTGAAATTTTGTCAGAAAAGATTAACTGCTGGAAAGTCCAATATAAGCGTCAGTGGGAGGAACAGGGATCAGGATCAGTGTCGTTACATTTACACTTGGATTCGTTTGAGTATTACTATATGCTTGATTCCTATTGGGTTCAGCTTATTTATTTTCTGTAGACTGGCAAATATTCTTGTCACTGATTGCAATTTTTATTTCGTGTCACCTACCAAAACCGTGGAACAGTGCGGTTATGAACGCGAACACGATTTTTACAAATTATTCATAACTTTCATTCCTTGTGACACATTTCCGTGTAGCATCTGACGGCTGTCTTACTTTCCCGACTGGTAAATTTTTTTATGCGGTTTTAATAGGAACGAGATAATAGCAGACCGAAAGTGGTGCTGTTGTTTGCCATTTTTTGCGCGTTTTCACTCGCGAAAAATAGTTCATTCGAATTGCTGTTGTTTTTCTTCGAGAGCGGCAAAATATACTACGTAACAGGTGGACGGGGAACGTCATCTGCCACAGCCGCTCTACAGTTGCTCTACACTCTACACAAGAGCAATGTACCAGTACCAGACATTAGTACATGTTACTGGATTACATTAGTAATCTGGATTGTTGTCATATCTGGTAGCCACCGGGGAAATGTGTCCTGTCATCTGGCAGCTTATTTACACGGCATTAAGAAGCAGCAAGGTGTTTTGTGATATTCAATATCCTGGACAACATTACTTTTCTATCAGATTGGTGAACTGACCGAATTCACCGGGCCCAGACAGATGCCGAGAAATGTGCATCTGCACCGATCGGAAAAAGGGCTCTTATTTCTTTGGAAGTTAGCAAACATAGTTCGTGTCATCTGTTATACAAAATGCGTACACATCCGACATCAAAGTAGAATTTTTGGAAATGACGAACGAATCAGAAATATTTAGCTCAAATTGAGTCGGGAAGCGGGAAGATAATTCACTAGATTTTTTCACGAAAATTGTTTTCACACCAACTGATGGCAGCCCTTTGTTCTATGTTTCGGAAACTCTTGGAAATTAACACAACGGGAAAATTGATTGGAATGAATGTCCGTTAGTGTCTCTCTCTGTCCGATACAGAATGTGTTTCGATAAATCCTGAACCAACAAATGAGGCAGCCTCCTTGAGCGACTCGTAAGATTACGCAAGAGCTAGGATATTTGGACAACTGAAAGTAATGAGTGAGATAAATGAGAGATAAAGTGTCTCCAATTGTGACCGCCTTGCTGGTTATCACGAAAAGAATCCCGAATAAAACCCACTTCAGACGGCTGGCTTGGGTGGACTGTGGTCATTTTGGTAAGACGAGGGTGAAATATGCGTATATTTATGTGGGAGAAATACAGTGAACAGTAGCTGTAAATCGAATCCGCCAGTAACCTTCACTACACAGAAATTCAATCTCTGTTCCGCATAATGACCTTCATACATGAAGGCCTACAATAAGGCACACCATACTTCGTACACCTAATAGATATTAATTTTCATGAATTGATGAAATTTTATTAATTTTGCGAAATTGTAGCTTTTAAAGGAAAACAATGAAAATAAATTAATTTACACATATCCTGCATGAAGAACTGTATGAAAATTATCATTAATTTGCGTGAGTCGTAATTCTTGAATATCCTTGACAAGAAAAGAGAACAAAGGTGTAAAGGCGAAATCGTTCCGTAATTTTTTGAAGGCTTTGGAGCCTTGTATTAATAAATGAAATACTATTTTGAAACAACAGGTTTCTAATAATGGACAAAAATATCAGGAAAGAAAAAGTCGAAATATCAGGAAAGAAAATTACCAAACCAATGGCGTATTCCGTACCGTGTTGCTACTGGCTTTATCCTAGTAGCATTAGTAGTGGTAGATTTCCATTTCGTTCGAAACCGTTATTTCGTTCGCGTCTTGACGTTACATTTAATCTTCAAAGAAAAACAGATCGAACGAAATGCAAATACAACCCGAACGGAATATAGAATGGAAGTTTATCAAGTCGTTCGATATATTTCGAATCGATGGAGTTACAGAATAGAGGTGTTTAACTAGTTACTGGGCTGGGGACATAAAAAATTGAAAACTTCATCCTACCATTGGAAAACTACGAGGGTAGGCTGATGAGTAATGCGCACACGCAGACGAACAAAAACAAATAGCAAGACTGTGTAAAAACAAGTTGAAGTGCAAATCTTAACCAACAAAATCCTATATTTATTTTTTAACATAGTCACCGTTAAGCATTACACATTTCTCTCAACGTTTTACAAGTTTTTTTTTTCATACTGTCACTGGAAAATTCTTTCGACTTTTCTCGAACCTTGGATGCGAAAGCTGCCTTCACCTTATTGTACGAGCTATAATGATTTCACTAGTAGAGGAAAAAAATCGCTTCAAAAGCTGTTCATTACTTCCACTACTCAGACCAAACATAATAAAAGCAATGCCTTCAAACTGCGCACACGTGCAGAGGAGAAATAGTACTTCCACATTTCACCAGATGCGCTTCTGAAGTTTATTTAGTTCGTCTTCTACAGGCATGTTTGCATTACTTCGTGTTTCTGTGGGCTGATGCCCACCCTCGTATTTCATATTCTCTCGCTCGGGTATGAGAGCACTCGCATTCTGTCTTCAGCAAACATACGCAACGCTGCGTTTGAGTTTGAATTTCATCAGCGCGCGTTCAAATAAAAACACGTTTTCTCTCTTGGTACGAAGTGTACAAAACAAACACGACAGTGCAAAATATACCCAGCACAGAATTCAGATACTAAACATCTCTTTTTACTTGTGTGATGCGCGCCTCCTTTCATACACATACACACACATTAAATTCTAGCGCCCGCATTGTCTTCGCTCGTTCTAAGCAAAGCATAAAAATAACAGCGCGCCTCCATACGAACCGTATACGCTTGTGTGAAAATATCTCAACAGAGAAAGCAAACCAGATTCAAGCGCGCTGTAAAACAGGTATAGAAATACGGCGCTAAGCAAGGCGCAATTTCAGCTCAAAACTCAGCGCAAAAACAACGCTGACAACAAAACACTCCATCTGTGTTTCGAAGCGTGCTTATTCGCCAGAGCGCAAGTGTACTCAAGGAGTGGGAGCTCAACTGGGTACAAAAATCTTGTTACATATCAGCACCGCGTTGCATTCTGAAGACTGCTCGCATTTTTTATTATTATCTATCATGGAGATTTTATAGTACAAACATTATCTGCCGCTAGCCTTGGAGAAGGCCAATCAATTGATCGAGGGTTTTGGGTTTTAAGTCGCGATCGTTCGCTTGGCAAGCGGACGCGCTGCCGTTTGGCTACCGAGACCTCCTACCTTCCTAGCGTTTCAGTGCCTCATTTGCTAGTTTGTGCCAGGGAAACTTAAGGCCGTTTTATTTTAACCAGCACGTAGCGTAAACGGCACGGGCAGACAAATACATGATGTATTTATATTATCATGCATAGCGGCTTCTCAGTACGGACCGGCAGCACAGACGGAGCGGAGAATTCTTCTCGGACCAAGAGAGTAAATTCGCGTTGACGTAATTAAGCTTCGTATCACGATTTTGGGAAGCGACAATTACTATAATGTATTTTCAGGTGGAAAATGCAAAACCACATTTTGTTGCAGGTGAGGAAAAATCATATACGAAAAATGTGTCTGAAGAAAATTTCATATCATAATGATGTGTTTTAGTAGAAACATCATTTTCCAATATAAATAAAAAGGTCGAAGAAAACTCAGTACACCCATACCTCGGTTTACGGCCTAGATCGGTTCCATGAAATTTGGCCGCAAAGCGAAAAGCCGTATAAAGAATCAATTATTCTAATACAAATTCATACAAATTCAATCATATCGGTTTCAAATTTGTTAAATATGTAACATGGTTTATAATTCAAAATATATTTTATATTTTCATTTTTGTTTCATTTGAATCAAGAATTAAATTCATTCAAATTTATTTCATTTGAAACAAAATTATACCCATAACATAAACATAAAACGTACAATACATACAACATACATACATAAAAACCAACAATAATCTATAAATAAAAATGAAACAACTTCATGTTACATGAAGTATGCGTATGCATACATACCTATTTTTTTGCTTAAGTTATAGTCTCGCAAATATTTTTTCACTTCTGTACAAGATTGATATTTGAACCAATCCTCAAAATGTTTTTGCCGTTATAACGAAACATTTTTGGCCGTAAATCGGAAACGTGCCTGAATTGAAGAGGGCCGTTATAGCAAAATGCCGTATAAAGAGCGGCCGTATAGCGAGGTATGGGTGTACTATATGTTTTGAATAATCAAACAAAGTGAAGTGAAAGTTTTCATTCATATATTAATAGTTTAAATTTGCATTCAGGCCTCCTAATTCGATAGAGATTAATCTGCTTCCCTAAATGAATATTGGTACCAGATGTCGACACTGTAGCCAGACGAGCTACTGGTGATTGAACCGATGCCGAACCGAAGAGCGACAAACGCACCCATACCACGAACTTCTTCTACGTGCCGGTCTACACAAATGTACGGACAATAAGAAGCACTCATTTTAACGTTATTTAAAAAAATTAACTATTGAAACATTTTTATTTTCCTGTATTGCGACCGATTGTTGGGGAGTGTCCGAATAGGCTGGTGCAAAAATCCCGTAAGTCCATTTAAAAATGACTGAGTAATAAGCACTCAAAATTGAACAGTATTTCACCACGCAATCGATTTTTATTTTGCAATTCGAACTCCAGATATACTCCCGAAGAACGTTATCATACGTCAAAAGTGTCAAAAATATGACTATTGTGTTTTTTCAAATCTATATATAATTGTAAAAAAAGTTGCTCATTTCCATTTTAGGTTGGGCCGAAAAATATTTTTTCCCATTTTTCCCAAAAATCTTTTTTGAAAGAAAGTTATACTTGCAAAATTTTTGGGTTAAGTTTTTGCACTTATTGTTAGTATTTGAATTTTTATTTTCAAAATATTTGTTTTCAATGATTTTTTTTTAATTTTTTGATATTTTTTATTGAAAACCTAAACAATTTAAATTTTGTTAGACATTTTTGTTCGCATTTGTTTTTTACTGTTTACATGGCATTAGACGAGAGTGCGCTCTATTTTGCAAGCTGAGGTTTTTTAAACGGTTTTATTTAGCGGTTTATTTAGCTTGTAATCTGTTTGTAGGTGTGTATGTTTGCATGTTTGTAACATGTTTGTCTGTAGCGCTGACCCACATTAATAGAAATTTGTCCCCCTTTCTGTTGATCGATTGATCTGAAATTTGGAACACACCTTTATCTCTGTAGTCATAATAAAACAGCGTATTACCTGATCTTGGAAATCCAAGATGGCTGCCGCTACAAAATGGCGGATCACATATTTTCTCAAAACCTTATCGATATCGGTTTTCCAAAACCCCATCAAAATGGGTATCAAATGAAAGCGCTTGACTAGTAGAACACAGTTATTTATGAAAAATGCAAATCCAAAATGGTCGCCACCACAAAATGGCGCCATATATATTTTTTTTCAATACTCTATCAATATGAGTATCACATGAAAGGGCTTCGCTAGTAGAACACAGTTATTCATGAAAAATGCAAATCCAAGATGGCTGCCACTACCAAATGTCGGAATACATACTATGTCAAAACCCCGTTAATATGGGTATCAAATGAAAGGGCTTCACTAGTAGAACACGGTTATTTATGAAATATGCAAATCCAGGATGGCTGCCACTACAAAATGGTGGACTACAGATTATGTCAAAACCCCGTTAATATGGGTAGAACACAGTTATTCATGAAAAACGCAAATCCAAGATGGCTTCCACTACAAAATGGCGGCCTACATATTTTCTTAAAACTCTATTATTATGGGTATCAAATCAAAGGGCTTGACTAGTAGAACATGGTTATCTATGAAAAATGCAAATCCATCAAAATCCTACCAAATGGCGAACTACATATTATGTCAAAACCCCATTAATATGGGTATCAAATAAAAGGGCTTGACTAGTAGAACACAGTTTTTCATGTAAAATGCATATCCAAGATGGCTGCCGCTACCAAATGACGGACTACATATTTTCTCAAATCCCGATTAATAGCGGTATCAAATGAAAAGGCTTGAATAGTAGATCACAGTAGATCATGAAAAATCCAAATCCAAGTGGGACGCAATCACAAAAAAGCAAATTACATTATTAAACGGTTTTATTCAGCTTGAACTGTTTGTATGTATGTTTGTGTGTCTGTAGGGTTGTCTCACATTAATAAACATTTGACCGATAAGACCGATGATGAAGTGATTACCGAAAATGAGGCCTATTTTGAGGAAAAATCGAAAGTGTACTATAAAAATGGTATCGAAATGTTGCAAGATCGCTATAATCGCTGTATCGCCCTCGAAGGCAATTACAGGGAAACTTCGATATAACGTACCCTCGTTATAACGTACCCTCGATATAACGTCGCTCGATATAACGTACACATTTCCAAAGTGTAAAGGAAATTTTTTTTCTATATTTTTTTTCTGATAGAACAATGAATTATCTGTATTGTGATACTAAAACAAGTTTTATACCTTCAATCAATCCCGAAATACAGCTAGTTTTGTTATTCCGGATTCTAAATGAATCAAGCTTTAATCAACAGTACGAAGGGAAACATCAAGAGAAAGGCTGGCTTCGTCTTCTGATGAAGTTATTCATTATCTTTACTAAAACAGCAACACAATAATGTATCATAGACTACGTTTGTGAGTACTTTATTATGCTTCGATTTAACGTACAATTCGATACAACGTACAATTTTGAAAGTGAAATGTACGTTATATCGAAGTTCCCCTGTATGTTGAATAATAAAATTGAATTTAGCAAAAAAAATAGTTTTACTATGTAACTTTTCAGCCGAACTGTTAGAATCAATAATTACGAAAATTAAATACAATTTGTTGTGTAGTATTTAAGTGTAATTTTTTTTTAAATTACTAGCTAGTTTTAATTTGATAAGTTGATCATCTCAATCGATTCAACAGTTCAAAAGCTATGAATTTTAAAAAAGTCATTTTTGGAAAAAAGGGGAAAGATTATCTTTTAAATTTTTAACTTTGATAAATTATAACTCAAAAACGAAATAAAATAAGTAAAAAAAAACTTTTTAAGTTAAACGGTTTAATTGTGATTAAACATAATAATGTACTAAAAGCTAGAAAATAATTAGGCAAGTAGCAGTTAGCAGTTATCACACCTCTCCTTCATTAGTTTAGGGCATTGATAAGACTTGCATTTTGAATCGATTGAGATGATCAACATATCAAATTGAAACCAATGAGCTAGTCATTTTTTTTTCAAATATTACACTTAAATACTACACAACAAATTGAATTGATTTTTCGTAATTATTGATTCTAACAGTTCGGCTGAAAAGTTTATAAGGTACATAGTAAAACTATTTTTTTTTCGCAAAATACAATTTTATTATTCAACAGCAATTGCCTTTGAGGGCGATACAGCGATTATAGCGATCTTGCAACATTTCGATACCATTTTTATAGTATTCAGTTTCTGTAATCACTTCATCATCGGTCTTAAATTTTTTGCCAGCGAGCATTCTCTTCAGGTTTGCGAACAGAAAATAATCGCTGGGTGCCAGAACTGGAGAATACGGAGGATGCGAAAGCAATTCGAAGCCCAATTCATGAAATTTTGCCATCAATACACGAAATTTGGATTTTCCATTTTTTTCACAATAACAAACGTTGCTTTACTCTCAATGCTGTAACTCACGAACCATTCGACCGCTTGCTGTCAAATTTTTACTCGTATCCATTGAAAATTGGTGCTTTTTGAAAGTCAAGCAGATTTTTGCAAGAGGCGCCATCTAGACGTCAATCTTATGAACTTTTCAACCGAACTGTTATTTGTTTTTTTTTAATTTACATGGCTAAAGATAGAAAGCGCTATATATTTTTTAAATATTTTTTCTTGAAAGCTGAAGTTTTTGGTACATGACGTATTCAAATATCAGAGAGGAGTTTTTTTCTTGAGTAGATCTATGATCTGTGATCTAGATCTATATGACTCAAATACTAAAATTCCCGACTAAAAATTTTTGTAAGCGTAATATAAAAATTGACTTCAATTTGATATGTCGATCATGTGAATCGGCCCAGTAGTTAACAAGTTATGAATTTTTGTTACATTTATACCTCGATATAAGGCAACTTTATTTTTTTTTTCGTTACGTTATATAGTTTTTTGATTGATGCAAAACTGTTTACGATTAATCAAAAATGCGCAAAAACTAATTCACCCAGCAGTTTTTATAAAACTTTCTTATGCCCATTTAAGATAATTTTCGTAGACAAACATGATCAGTTTTCAGTAGAGGAAAAGGCCTGAAGAGAAATTAATATCAATTAGTGATGAAACGGATAGTAGTTTTACCAGATACCGTATAGTTTCAAGGCCTGATAGCTGGATATCCGGCAGTCGGATATTCGGCTTTTTATTTGCGGATACGAAACTGGATGACATTGCCTGAAGCGCATGGAGCACATAAAGGATTACATTTTAGAAGAAATAAACACATGTTTGCATAAAAATAATGAACTATGAATAAATTTCCCTTTTCCGTGGATTTCCTTTAATAGAGATTCAAGTTTTCTGCAAGTAATCTTCAACAGGGTTTTTTTTCTGATAAGGATTCAACTACTTAGGAGAAGATCAGAATTACTTAATTGCAACCTTTTTAGATCCGAGGATCAAGTTAGACTATTTAGAAGTTCTTGAAACGTTATTGGAGTGCATAGAATATCTAGCGATGAATCTTCTGAGAGTAACAGTTAATCGTCGTCTTCAAGACCTGTAAATGAAAGAAAAGAGACGAGACTGAATCAAACCTTATACACGAAACTCACTACACACTTTCTAGAACTGTTTCAACGAAGTGGCAAATGAAAAAACAGGAAGTGGGTTATATCTATGGTATAACCGCAAGGGTGACGTAGGACTATCGTTGATTTAGAGATCATTTGTATGAAGTTGAATCTGAATCCATTCTGAATGAATGAATATTTGGAGAACTTCGAAAACGAGAGCGTTACGTTGGAGGCACAAGGTTTTATGCATTCAATATTGGATACGGAAATATCCTACTGATGGGGAAGAATAATCTTCAGAAGCTATCCTGTTGATTGCGATTGATTGAAAAATCACAAAACCTAATGCATTTGGTCACAGTGTTACATGGATAGAAAACATTAAAATAAACTCTTTCATATGAATGTAATTTTAAATTCCCAGAGGAACTGGCAGATTATTTTCAGTAACGATTAGATATTTCCACATTTTCCTCGATACTGGAAGCCCACCAGTGGTTAATGCTAACTCGATAACCATCTGTTAATAGCACTTGATTGAAACATATTTGGTCACAGTATTACATGGATAGAAAACATTCAAATAAACTCTTTCACATGAATGAATTTTTAAATTCCTAGAGGAACTGGCAGATTATTTTCCGGATCTTTCTCGATCCAAACGGAAAGAATTCCGTGCGTGTATGTGTGTGTGTGTAGCGGCTGCTTCGAGATCTTCCCGGGGAACCGTTTGTAACATCACTCTCCTCCTGATGGATTCCCTTCTGGCCTAAGGTACACAAACAGGCTCTTGGTGACACCGTTCATCCGCGCTTTCATGATAAATGAAGAGCTTCACCACAACAGCGACAACATGCTCCAATCGCTGTTCAATTAGAACTGAGTGGATTTCCGAGCGGCGCTCGCTTATATACCGATTGGTGATTTCAATAGCCTATTTTGAGAGCAAATTTAAGACTATTGAAACAAGTTTTTGGATCAGAAAGTAACAAGTATAGAACGCGTAGACATTTTATCTTTCGAATGAAGTGTTTATCATACCATTTCGTTCAGTTGTTTAGGAGCTATTAACACTCAAAATCTCGGTCTCCGGCGTAACGCTTTCGTTTTCGAAACTTTGATTTTACACCCCGGTATAGAAATGAAAGACGTAGTCCTACGTCAATAATAGTCACGTTCAGGAAAAAAAATCCCGTTGCTAACGAAATCGACGAAATGTGAATCACGTTTGCATTCGAATCTGAATTTGGTAGTCATTAAATTCTAAGCAGTCAATCGAGGGCAAGGATTGCTAGAGTTCATTTTACAGCTCCTTGCAGTAGTATTACAGCGAAGACTTCTCTGAAGATAGCCTGGATTACGAAGCAAAGCTTAGTCGGTTGCCATCATCAACTTTCAATAATTTATTATTTTGGCTAATTTTGGTTACTGTTCATGAATTGATGTTATGAGTAAATGTTAATTGATTTCAAAAACAAAACTCTGGCATTTCAGTAAACAAACCTTATTTTCAATATTGGATGAATGAGTTCGCTATGTTATGAGTCTAATGAGTTGTTTTGTTATGATTTATATTGTTTTTTTTTTTATATTCGCTTTTTTTTGTCGGCCTACTTCCGCCACTTCAGTGCCAATCACCGACATCAGGGAGGCAACTACATCTGTTCCTACCTATCAGACTCAACAACTCAAAAGTCGGGCCAACCTCATTTACATTCCTGCCGAAGGAAGACATAACCAGAGATTTTTGACCTCATAAAATCCCAACGCTCCAACTAGTAACCCAGGCCGAACGGATTGTGAGGCTGATATGCTAACCACACAACCACTGGCGCCGTCCGTTATTTATGTTGTGTTAATGAGAAATTGTGGATTTTTTCCAATATCCGGATTCCAGTCGGGTAGCAAATATTGGCCAGATATGCCGGATATCCGTTTGATCGCTAGTATCAATGTTTATTTTATAATTTTTATGTTTGACTTACTTTATCTCTAAATGGAAATTCCTCTGAATTTTGTTCTTGAAACATGTTCAAAGTTATGCTAAAAGTTAAAAAAAAGCCATAATAATAACAAGTAAGAAGACCGCCCAACAATATCAGGTTGAAGGCATGCGTATTTCACAAGACAAATTGTCGTGGACTGTAATACAAAACAATCCGTACATTGCTTTTCCACAAGCTCGTTTTTATCAAAAAATTAAATTGAGATCCAAAATGAAAACTACCAATGCTACACCATTTTACGGTACTTATTTGTTCGAAAACTTACCAGAAACATTCATTCGAAATAATTTATACTCCAAAAACTATTTCTGTATTGTCCGTTTTTACATCTCAAAAAGTTACGTTATATCGAGGTAAAAGTTACGCTATATCGAGTTACGTTATATCGAGGTTGCCTTATATCGAGATATGACTGTATTATGTTTTCAGTCTTCGTTCAAGATTCCTATGCAACTGGACTACCATGCGTCTACATTGATTTAAAGCTACTGTTCAGGGTCCGAAATCTTCGAAGGTGAAAAATGAAGACCGACTCTACTCCCAGTAGCTTCGTTTCGACTAGAACTGCTTCGGCAGTCGCCCACAACTAAAAGTGACTTGACTAGCGTTGACTAGCGAGGATGACTGGTGAACTAGTCAAGTCAGTGGTTATTCTAACTGACTCGACTAATGCATACAAATCTGCCTCTTCATTCAACTGATTTCAATCCACATTTCTACTTCCTTAGGTACAAAATTTATACCCGCGTACGCAATCTTATTTTTACGTCCATAAAAAAAGAAAACATGATTTCTGATGCAAAAAGAAGTTACCCCATCAATGGACGGCTTATTATCTACCCACCGTGAACTCAAACCACCGAACTTAGACATTTATCAAGTATGATATAAAGGTCTTCGCGTTAGTATTAGTAAATAGCGTGCAAAATAGCGCACGCACACTGCACGCTATTTTATACGTGTGAGTAATTTTCGTGTACGATACAAAATAATCTAGCTCACCCGTAGCGTATGTCAAACCACGTTGATCTCAAACATCGATGCATGCACACTAGGGTGCCAATAAATGTATGGGAAAAAATCGGCCCTAAAATCTCAAAAAGTTGCCCTATACAAAATGTTTACCACCTAGAAAAAACACCCTATGCTAAATATCAGCTCAATCGGACTTAAGGGAGAGTGCCGCAAAGCGGTCAAAGTTTGAGTTTTTTGAAAATCGAAAAATCACCCAAGGAGGGAGTAAAGGAAATCGGGGTTTTCGTAAAAAAATTCTGATGCCAAATGTTTTAAAATTGCATGAAACGTCGAGATCTAGTGTGATCTCGAAAAAAAATTTTTTATCAAAAATCGACACTCTGGGACTTTTTTTCGGAGTACGAGACGAAACAATATGGTTTTAAGTGCCAATAAAAATAATTATCTCGATTTTTCATTCGGAACTTGTTTCGTAATGTAATATTTTGCAAAAGGTATATTAACGTGCAAATCAACATTTCGCAGCAACTTCCGAATAAAAAATCGAGATAACTATTTTTATTGGTACCCAAAACCATACGTTTCGTTTCGTATTCCGAAAAGTCCCAGAGTGTCGATTTTTGATATTTTTTTATTCGAGGTGACACTAGATCTCGACGTTTTATGTAATTTTAAGATATTTAGCATCACAATTTTTTTTTCGGAACCCCCAATTTCCCTCCCCCCTTGGGTGATTTTTCGATTTTCAAAAAACTCAAACTTTGACCGCTTTGCGCCACTCTCCCTTAAGTCCGATTAAGCTAATATAAGGCTGTCAAAAAAGTCCTGTGGTATTTCCGCGAGGTGTCGTTGTAAGCGCGTAGTTCTAGTTGTATTCATTGTATCGAGTCATACTATAGCTTGTTGGAAAGGTATTTTGCGCGCTATAATATAGTCCTTGACAGTGTTTTGTTTGGTTAAGTCGTTCGTGAGTTATAGTGTCACAAATATGGAGCAAAATAAAGAGAAAATCCGACATATTTTACAGTACTACTATGACAAAGGCAAAAATGCATCTCAAGCTGCCAATAAAATTTGTGCAGTTTATGGACCCGATACAGTTTCCATTTCCACCGCACAACGATGGTTTCAACGTTTTCGTTCTGGTGTAGAGGTCGTCGAAAATGCACCACGCTCCGGAAGGCCTGTCGTCGAAAATTGCGACAAAATCGCTGAATTAGCCGAGAAAGACCGGCATAGTAGCAGCCGTAGCATCGGCCAAGAGCTGGGGATAAGTCATCAAACCGTTATTAACCATTTGAAGAAGCTTGGATTCACAAAGAAGCTCGATGTATGGGTGCCACACACGTTGACGCAAAAAACATCTTTGACCGTATCGACGCATGTGAATCGCTGCTGAATCGCAACAAAATCGACCCGTTTCTGAAGCGAATGGTGACTGGCGATGAAAAGTGGGTCACTTACGACAACGTGAAGTGCAAACGGTCGTGGTCGAAGTCCGCTGAAGCGGCTCAGACGGTGGCCAAGTCCTCATTAACGGCCAGGAAGGTTCTGCTGTGTGTTTGGTGGGATTGTCAAGGAATAATCTATTATGAGCTGCTTCCCTATGGCCAAACGCTCAATTCGGACCTGTACTGCCAACAACTGGACCGCTTGAAGGTAGTACTCATGAAGAAGAGGCCATCTTTGATAAACAGAGGCCGCATTGTCTTCCATCAGGACAACGCCAGGCCACACACTTCTTTGGTGACGCGCCAGAAGCTCCGGGAGCTCGGATGGGAGGTTCTTTTGCATCCGCCGTATAGTCCGGACCTTGCACCAAGTGACTACCACCTGTTTTTGTCCATGGCGAACGAGCTAGGTAGTCAGAAGTTAGCCACAAAAGAGGCCTGTGAAAATTGGCTATCCGAGTTTTTTGCCAATAAGGAAGCGAGCTTCTATAACAGGGGTATTATGAAGTTGGCATCTCGTTGGGAACAAGTCATCGAACAAAACGGCCCATATTTGACTTAAAATAGATGATTGTAACTAATTTTATGAACAAATGAAAATTCAAAAAAAATACCGCAGGACTTTTTTGACAGCCTAATATTTGGCATAGGGTGTTTTTTCGAGGTGGTGAACATTTTATATGAGGTAACTTTTTGAAATTAGAGATGACCATTTTCATTGGCACCCTAATGCACACGTACATGGGAGAGAGAAAGAGAGGAACGAATTCGTTTTGGGGGAAGTCACTTCAAAATGCAATGAGGACAATTTGACTGGGAATAATGAACTGATATAGTCGAGTCGGCAGAGGGAGATAGCGACTAAACGCCCGACTGACTGTATAGTCGTTTTGGCGGAGAAACTGCGTGAAGAAGACAAAAGTCATTACTAACTGAATACGGATACAGTCAGTCAGATAGTCAGCTGACTATCCTCAGTTGACTATGACTATGCAGAGCCCTGCTACTGTTACATGGTTACAGTCTTGTGGCACCCATACATCCAGCTTTTTTGGAATCCAATCTTCTGCAAATGGTTCCAAACGGTTTTATGGTCTATACCCAGTTCCTGGCCAATCGAGCGAGTGCTCACATGCCGGTCTACTCGGATGATTTCAACGATTTTATCGGTTTCCACGACGATTGGCCTACCAGTACGGAGTGTATCTTCGACAGCCACTACACCAGAACGAAATCGATCAAACCAACGCTGTGCTGTGCGAATCGTTACAGTATCGGGTCCATAAGCTACACGAATTTTTTCGGCCGCCTTCGTTGCAGTTTTACCTCACAGGTAGTAAAAACGTAAAATATAGCGAATTTCTTGCTTGGTGGTGGACATTTTTGACGCGCTATAACTTGAGACTGAAAAGGACAATAACTTTTTGAAATTAGAGATGACCATTTTCATTGGCACCCTAATGCACACGTACATGGGAGAGAGAAAGAGAAGAACGAATTCGTTTTGGGGGAAGTCACTTCAAAATGCAATGAGGACAATTTGACTGGGAATAATGAACTGATATAGTCGGGTCGGCAGAGGGAGATAGCGACTAAACGCCCGACTGACTGTTTAGTCGTTTTGGCGGAGAAACTGCGTGAAGAAGACAAAAGTCATTACTAACTGAATACGGATACAGTCAGTCAGATAGTCAGCTGACTATCCTCAGTTGACTATGACTATGCAGAGCCCTGCTACTGTTACATGGTTACATTATTAATACTCATTATAATTGCTAATCGCAGATTATTATGCTATACTTAGAGACTTGAATCAAGTTTGGTTTGGTAGTCTAGTATTTGATGGATACGACCCGAAAAGAATCAAAATTAAAATTGGTTTTATCATATGAAAAATTGAAATTAAAATTTTGGATGACTGCTTCCTTCAGTATAAAGATTCAAAAATCAGGGAGGATCGGAACAGAAACCGCTTAATTTGGCGTGAAATTATTCTAGAACTTTTTTTATTAGCGCTGACAATTATTATACACTGAAGCGTGGTAGGGAAAACAGAACGAAACTTAACAAAACCCACTGCAGACAATTAGAATACTAACATGGCTAATAGCTAGCTTCCGACAACCGAACTAACTCTCTTCATTCCACTTTCTAAATATTTTGGGGACATCGTTCACTGTTGTACCGCCAAAGAATGCTGGCGGTGAGGACAATCAGAACGAAATCCAGCTGAATGGGACCGATTCGACCCGAGAGCCAACACGAAAGTATCCGGGCAGCAAGTAAACCAAAGATAGGAATTCTCGGAATGCTGCATGCAAATGATACTTGGCGGAAATGCGCCACATTCTGTGCAAGGGGAAACAATTCGCCAACATATAAACCATTGTCAGGAGACCTCTGAAGTCAGGCGGTCGGTAGCCACGTTTGTGAAAGTGGGATTCCACTGAAACAACATTGAATTGTGTGCACTATTGCTGTAGGTTACAAGTTGTCTAACCGATAGGTCGGTTCAGTGGGATCCTGGCTTAAGAGTTCCGAGTTTTCTCTATTTCCCGTCAGTGTTTGTATATAGAGTGATAATTATAGTGGAAATTAAAAACATGGAAGATATTTAAAATTTTATTATTACGATATTAACATTTTTTGCACTGAAAAAGTTCAAAGGATGTTTACATTATCAGCAACTGTAAACAATATTGTTTGGGATGCGTCGTGCTAGAAGCCGAGCTCTTACGTTTGAGTGCCAACAAACACAGCAAAAACACACAACAGATGATACACAATGAGAAGCATAGAAAGAACCCAAAGAAATTGACATGAAACATTGCAGTGCTCCTTTGCATCTGCTCACGCCTTGCCACACGAAAGCCGGTTGAAACGCATGCGGAAAGTAGTTCATTTTGAAGTATTACTGTTGTTTTGCAACAAACTCACACAAAGTATCCAGCAGGATTTGAATATGCAGCCAGTCGTTAATTAGCTTGTACGTGTGCATGCGAATCAAGCTACGCGGAATGGATGGTGTGAAGCCTTGCAATTTTGTGCTACTAGGTAAACAATTGTGCGGCTCCATCAGATTGAAGCCGACGGAGATTAAGGCGGAGGGAACGCTAGATTAATCAACTAACTCTTTCAATTTCCGCACACAATTCCAGATTTCATGACCCAGACAATATCGATTCGGAGGCCGGCGCGAACCAGCCCTTTGTTTGGTCAACAAACACAGAACTTGCACGCCCTCCAGACAGACCTTCCATCCACTCTCATCCACTCCGTAAGAATGTTTATCAATAAAATACATGTTTACATGCAACTGTGTGTAGGAAGAGGGTTCCGCCTCACCACTTTTGCCTGAGTCAGTTTTCGTTCGCCTGGAGAACAATAAACGCGCCCTGGAATCAACCCGAATATTCCCAAGCGGAAAAATGTTGAGGTATTCTTGCTTGCTTTTCGCGCCGTTTCGGGGGGTTGGGGTGGTTCACTTTTCCTCCGTTTGGAATCGCAACGTTGGCAATAAATAACATCGATACTCTTGTGGCATACAGACACAACAGACAAACATAATAAAAACGAAAACAAGTGCAATATCATGATATCATTGCCATTGGTATTACGTCCGTTTTTTTGGAGATGAATGGAATGTGACGGTACATGCATCGTAACGAATTTCAGACAGGAGCGGAAAAATTTTAGTGAGTAGTGTTTTAGGTTGAAGAAGAAGAAACAGAGCGCGGAGAAAATTAAAAAATTGAAATACAAACACGAAAATTCAGATATTTCGCAAATTGTATACGATCGTTTGGAATACCATTTACTGTGTTGATTCTCTTTATTTTATTTTCTTGTATGTTAAAAACATATTACACCGGTTGAAAAGTTTTGGATTTGTGACATGGATGGCATTGTAGCGAATAAATAATATTTTATGTTGAAAATAAATGTTATTATTATTATGTACAAATCGATCTAATTTTAATTTAATTTATTTATTTATTTGTCAATTCATCAACTGGCTTTAAGGACCCCAATGATGTACTTAAAAGTATATAAAAATCTAAATGTAAGTTTAATAATTTTAATAGACGTGATGGTACAGGCAAACGTTTTTCGCATCGCATAAAAAAATATTATAAGGGGTTGTATCTAGGACACGACCGCATATTTTCGACGTAGAACTACGCAATTATATAGGGTTGAGAAAAAGAAATGTCGTATTTCTGATCAAAATTTGACGCTTTATTTAACATACTTAAAATTATCCAATTCAAGTCAAATATGCACCGTTTGGCTTGCAAACTTGTTGTCATTTAGAAGGCAACTTCATTATCCCCCCCCCCCTTCTTATTTGCAAAAAACTCAGACAGCCAGTTCTCGCAAGCCTCTTTTGAGGCCAACTTAGTATCACCAAGAGCGTTTTGCATGGACCGAAAGAGATGATAATCACTTGGAGCCAGGTCCGGAGTATACGGTGGGTGTAATAGGACATCCCATCCGAGCTCCCGTAGCTTCTGACGGGTCATCAAAGATGTGTGAAGCCGAGCGTTGTGCTGGTGCTGGAACACCATTCCTATTGATCATTTCTGGCCACTTCTGATCAATCGCCTGCTTCAAACGGTCAAGCTGCTCACAGTAGAGAACCGAGTTGAGGGTCTGGCCATACTCGGATGATTTCAACGATTTTATCGGTTTCCACGACGATTGGCCTACCAGTACGGAGTGTATCTTCGACAGCCACTACACCAGAACGAAATCGATCAAACCAACGCTGTGCTGTGTGAATCGTTACAGTATCGGGTCCATAAGCTACACAAATTTTTTCGGCCGCCTTCGTTGCAGTTTTACCTCACAGGTAGTAAAAACGTAAAATATAGCGAATTTCTTGCTTGGTGGTGGACATTTTTGACGCGTTATGACTTGAGACTGAAAAGGACAATCACAACACTGTCAAAACGACACTTGTAGCATAGATTGTCGTCTTTAAATAGCCGAATAGTATGACCCGATGCGATAAGTACAACACAAGATATGTTTACGTGTTGCCATATATTGACAATATACGACATTTCTGCAATCCACTCGTTTACCACTTCGAATATTATTTTAGAATGCATCGAAATTTTTGTAATAGATTATGTTCTTCGTTACAAATAAATTTGATGAACGTCCTTTTACGTTTGATATAATGCCTAGGACTACCAAAATATGTGAATGGAAGAATTGTCAAACGATCATTGTATTTTACATTTTCATCTGAAATTATTGCACATCTCATGTTTAAATAGTTCTCGAACCGCGAAAGTTCATTCACCTCTAGTATCTGAAATAACAATTTTCCCAGGCTTCTCAGTTTAAAAGTACGTTTTAGGGAAACATATTCCGGTCTACACAACGCAAGCGAGTACAAAAGTACTCAACACCAAAAAATACCCCCGACTTGAATGTAATTGCAAAGCGGATTCCCCCAGGCACATTGATTTTGAAGTCCGGGTTAGGGAAACAGTTGTTCGAGAATTACTGGATGCAAATAACGAGGACCTTAGAACTCAGAATTTGGAATCATTGCTTATTTGATAACAGCGTAATGATTTGAAAGTATAGAACATATTTTTGCTCAAAGATTACTAAACTTTACTAAACGTAAGGTGGATTCTCCGTTTGATTTTTGTTTAATTTATTTGTTTATCACGTCGGATATTATTTAAGAATGCGTCGAAATTGAACAATTGAACAACTCTTAAGTTGAAAGTTCCGGTGGTTTGCAGTTCGAGAAGGTCGATTGATGATTCATTCATACCTTTGCGGGAACAATACACAAACTAGTCATATGCCGCAATAAGTTTCTTTATGTCAATGCCTTGAATTGACCAGAAATGAATTGACGAGCGTTGAGTGCGATGATGAAAAATGAACTATTCTAGCAAATGGTTATTCTAATTGACCTGACTAATGAATACAAATCTGGTTCTTCATTCAGACTGACTTCAATCGATACAGCTACTCCCCCTGACACATACCTCGTTATCCGCGTGCACAATCTTATTTTAACGACCATATAAAGTAAAACTAAAACATGATTTCTGATGCAATAAAGTAGTTACACCATTAATGGACGGCTTCATTGTCTACCCACCGTGAACTCAAACCAACGAACTTAGACAGTTACCGGGTATGCTATAAAGGTCCTCGAGTTAGTAGTAGTAAATAACGTGCAAAGTAGTGTGCAGTTTGGAAAGAATTATAAACAAAATTTCGGTTCACTTTGTTAATTCATTTTTTTTAGTTCAATTTTGTGAAAAAAAACGTACAGAAAAACGGGTTTATATCAACAAAATTCACAAGTTTGCCAGTATTTCTGAACACAACAATCCACGCTATTTTATATGTGTGACTAAACGTGTACGATACAAAAGTAGTATATGTCAAACCACGTTGAACTTAAACATCGATTCATGCATACGTGATACCTGAGAGAGAGAAACGGATTCATTTTGGGGGGAGCCACCTCAATATGCAATGAAGTCCATTTGACATGGAAGAATGAAATGAGATAGCCGAGTGGTAGAGTGAGATAGCAACTAAACGCTCGAATGACTGTTGAGTCATGTTGATTAGGAAGACGAATTTCTTCATAATCCCCTGACTATCCTCAGTTGAATATGACTTTGCCAAGCCCTGTTTGTTATATTTGTTCAACCAGTACCAAACAATCATCCAACAGAGAACGTACAACCAGATACAAATGGCAACCTAAAGTACCTAGGGTGCGCTATTCATATGTAAGGGGTATAAGCAAATTGAAAGTTTCGGGCAACGAATATAACCAATACGCTCACAAAGCTAAACATTGGTGGCTTGAAGTGACGTAATATGCATACACTTATTACCATTTTGCACTCTTCTCAAAATAAATTCTTTCTTTAATACTATTGGCCTCGAAATGGGATAGTGTATTCGTTTTTGAACCTGGGTTCCGACCTGACTCTGCAATAAAGAACGTTTTCGGGTTCACGAGTAAGGCGATTTTTTGGTGTACGTTATATAGTCTGAGTTTTTACATCCGCGATGGCAATAGCATAGTGTCGGCGTCTAGTGGCGACATCCGTGCTTGAGACGCAAATTGCATTCTGTCAGATTAGGAGGCCCTAAGGCAGCTAAGAGGAATTTTGGGGGAGGATGGGGAAATATTTTAAGCATCAATCTTACAATAAAATGAATGATTTCTTAAGTAGACAGTCATATTTTAAAAGCAGATTTAATATACCATAGAATAAAAACCCTGAAAATTGAATATCTCCCATGAATCTTCAAATATATGGATGGTCTTATCATTATGAAAAGCACAGCATAAAACTGGTTGATATTTAAAAAAATCTGGAAGTTTTTAGGATTCAACTGATTGACTGGATCGAAAAAAAACTGATAGAATCTAGTTTAAACTGGAACATTGGCAACCCTGCACCTAACATTCCAGCACGACACTCATTTTCCTAGTGAGCCGGTAACGATGGTCCAGTTTGATTTTCCCTTCATTATGTGTCGCAAAACCTTATGATTACGCCTTCTTTACCATGGTGTCGGTTCAATGTATTAATTGAAAAGGCAGAGACACAGCGAGTGAGCGACGTCCGCGTCCACAGCTCGAGGAGAAACGAATATTCTCCTCGTCCTCTTGTCCTTCCATTAACCTTCCTATACTCGCGCATAGGTCTGACAGACTGAGAATAAATAAGGTGGCTGAATTAAATGACTATTGAAATTGAAAGAAAGTTAAAGAAAAAAAAATTTTAGGGAGTTTTTCATTCAATTATATCATGCTCTTCAAATAAATACCAATAAATACAAAATAGCAATATTACAGAGGCACGTACAGTCTATAGCGGCCCTTACACGATCAGTAGCATTGACATTATCAGTAATGACAATATTGGCAAGAATCGCTCGATTCCGCAATCACCTTATTCTTCAACCTTACACGATCATTCTTATCGCTTGCAGGAATGCAGCAACTCTGGCGTTCATAATTGTAAGAGAAATCAACAAATTTTCGAAATGAAAATTATCAATAAAAATCAATTTATTTTGTCAAATAAACATCCCCGTTAATAATTTAAAAACTTTTCTGCAAACAACGAAAAAATCTTAAACGAAACATGTTTCTAATAATGATTTCTAATTATAATTTCAACAATTTGATCTGTTCTTGTAATGTTTTTCAGTAATGGATGAAGAATGTTCAGAATAATATGTTATGTCATACAGGGTTTTCCATTTCGGGCTTCCGAAAGTATACAGCCCTGCGTTGACAACCGTTTCACATAGCAGTCAACTAAAGCGTCATATCGTTAGTTGAATGTCTGCCATTTTACAATATGGATCGTTTTAGCATCCCACAACGTGTTAATTTTGTTAAATTATACTATAAAAATGATGAAAAACCGGCAAATGTTTTTCGAGCATTACGGACGGATTTTGGTCGTCATGGACGGCCTACAGAGCACACAATCGCTAATGTAGTGCATAAATTCGAACAAACTGGATCCGTAGCGGATATTGTGAAACCTGTGCATCATCGTAATGTGCGTTCGGCCGAAAATATTGCTGCTGTTGCTGCCAGTGTGGAGGATGACCCGAATGTTTCGATTCCACGGCGTGCTCAGCAATTGGGCTTGTCAAACACATCATTGTGGCGAATTTTGCATTTGGACTTGCACCTACATCCATATAAAGTCCAACTGGTACAAAAATTAGAGCGTGGTGACCATGGAATGCGTCGGGCATACGTCGATTGGGTGAACGAACAACAGCAGCAAAATGCTGAATTTTCGCATCAAATTTTCTTCAGCGATGAGGCACATTTCGAGCTCGGTGGCTATGTGAACACCCAAAATTTTATTTATATGATGAAAATCAGAAAATCCACACGTGATTGTTGAGAGGCCATTGTATCCGCCAAAAGTCACTGTTTGGTGCGCATTATGGGATGGTGGATTCATCGGGCCGTATTTCTTTGAAAATGAGGACGGCGAGACGGTCACTGTGAATGGTGAGCGCTATGGCCGCATGTTAACCGATTTTTTTTTTGCCACAAATTAAAGATATGGATACGGATGACTTGTGGTTTCAGCAGGACGGCGCCACGTGCCACACAACACGACCGAACATGGCCATATTGCGAACGAAATTTGAGGGACGCATAATTTCGCGTTTTGGTGATGCCAATTGGCCGTCCAGATCACGCGATTTGAACCCGCTAGAAAGACCGTGTCTATGCCAACTCTCCGCAAACTCTTGAACATTTGAAAGACAACATTCGTGAAGTTATGAGCGAGATACCGCCCCATATGTGCCGAAAAGTCATCGAAAATTACCTGTTCCGGATCAAGGTGTGCGAGGAAGCCCTAGGTGGACATTTAAATGATGTTGTATTTCACACATAATGGCATAAACCAAACTTTAATTTGAAATAAAAGTTTCATCGAAATTCGAATTCTAAGTGTGTTTTATTTCAATTTACTTTCGGAATTTAAAGTTGGAAAACCCTGTAGTAATTCTAATAGATTATGCTTGATTCATTACCATTTAATACCTTCGTAGATGTCGACACCGTATCTTACCCGTGTGCTTCACCCCCGTAGTTGGGTAATAGGTGTTGACACTGTGTAGCAGCCATCGCGAATTAACATTTTATGCTTCGTGCTTCATTGTTGTGAAGCGTTGTGAACTTTTAAAATCAAATAATATAAATGAAAATCACTTTCTTCGCATCAAATAAGTTGCTCTATGTAGTGGAATAACAGGTTTTCCGCAAATGGTGAAAAAATCTTGAACTAAAATAATATCTGGGTATAATTTTATTTTATAATTATGAGTTTTAGTAGGGATTTGAGAAAAGTTATGAAAAATTGATTAGGTAAGGTTCAGTGCTACGTGTTTTATGCATTCAAGTAACAACAAGCAATAACTTTCATTCAAATTTTAGAGATTGAAAATTCTCTTGGGCCCACTAAGGCGTCGTGCACAAATTACGTAACGCTAAAAATCCGGATTTTGGTACCTCTCCCCCCCTACGTAACGCAATTTTCTATCTCTAATACACAGAAAGTAACGCAACCTCGACCCCCTCCCTTATCGCGTTACGTAATTTGTGCGGGACGCCTATCCTGATAGAGAGTAAATTTCCTCACAAACATAGATTTTAACACAAGATGTCGCACAGTATCCTAGACACCACGAATGATAGTGTCCCTGCCCTATTACAGAAATGATGGAGCGAGATCAGAAAATCCGGATATGCATCATTATTACCCTTCATTTGAATTTTGTCAACCTTACACGATCATTTTTATTGTCATTCTGATGAAGTAATGTCATTATTATTTATCGTGTACGGGACTCTTATGAGTATACGGGTTTTTTCGCGCGAGTACAGGAGAGGTAAACGTTGCAACTCATTCGCCTCTAACTTCTCGTCATATCTCGTTCATAAGTTGCTCTTTATTGACAGCACGGGTAGGCCAACAAAAGAACAGAACAGGTCGCGTTTTGTCGATTGGCATGCAAGTCGTTAAAATCTGTTCGCAGCAAAAATAGTTACACCCAGGTTTTTTTTACTCGGTTTTTTACGCGGTTTTTTGTACGCGAATTTTTCAATCAACGCGATAAAATAAAATCAATAAAAAAAAAGACGGGTGGGTAATGTCGGGGACATAACCGGAGTGACGTAGGACTATACAAAGGGGACAGCTTTTGTTAAATATATATTTTAAATATATTGTTTTATTTTCTTCTCCTACGTGAATACCTACCTATCTACCTTAAAAATAGATTAGTTTACTGTTTACTCTTCATGAATATGTTGATGGTTCTGAAAAGAACCTTTGGTGTTGTGTTTTTGTTATCACTCGATATTCCCATCTTGTTCGGTTAAACCTTCCTGTTTAGCTATTGCGTTTGCCACTCGCCACAGCTTTCACAGTTGGAAAATTTCTTCCCATCCAGCTTGTGACATGTTGTTCAGTAAATTACATTTGATGCGACATGCCGGAGAAACACTTTGCCACTCACTGAAACTAATTGTTGCCGTGATGAGCGCCGAACCGAAGCTGCTCTGTTCTTGATGCGGGTTTTCTGATTGTCGTGAGCAGCTTTGCAAGCCAACTCGAGCACTCCGACGGCCGAAACTCTATAATCGCTGTTAGGTATACTGGTGCTCCGGCACCAATCCGTTCGGCCTAGTTACCCTTGCGGAGCAATCAGTGAATGCGACCAACAGGGAACTGGAGACCTGCACGGTTCGAGTGAGACTTTGTCTTTCCCTTAACTTGTCCTCCTTTGTTACGTCCACGATGCCGATGCCGTACAACCACACGGGTTTACGGTTTTAAAGAAAATAAGATATTTTTTTGGGGTCCGCGTGTTTTATATTCTAGCGGTACACACTCACAGGATAGAGACAAATCGGCAGACTCAGCCAGAGGGGCGAGTCCAACGAGACGAACGAATGAGCGTTAAAAGGGAGCGATGGCAAAAAAATACATTCATTACGATTTGTTCGCTCGTTGGATTCACATGCAGGCTAAAAAGGGTCCTTTTCAGGATCACAAAATTATCTTCAATCTAAAGAGTTTATTGTTTTGTTATCACTCGATATCCCCATCTTGTTCGGCTAAACCTTTCTGTTTAGCGATTGCGTTTTCTACTCGCCACAGCTTTCACAGTTGGAAAATTTCTTCCCATCCAGCTTGTGACATATTTTACAGTAAATTACATTCAATGGCACGTCGCATTACCACCACTCAGTATCGGATTGGAGGTAATTTTAACCTGTAATTGAACATTTGCGATGACAGTGGTACAGTATCGACCTTCAATGTGGGGTCATAATTTGGACCCCGAACTCTATGTTTACAAAAATGTCCAACTAAATATGTCGCATTACTGGTCCGACCAATTAGCTAAATGTCGAGATAAGTGTAAATTACTGTACTTTCAATCTAGAAGCAATTTAAGAATTGGTGAAAATCAATGAGCTCAGAACAACTGCCAAATTCATATACTCATCATATCCTGGCAAACAAATTATGAAAAAATCAATTTGTGTTTTATTATTATTTTGGATATTGTTTTAGAAAGCATTGAACTGTATTTCCTAAACTCTTTTTTGGAAGGTTTAATGGCCCTGAAAAGCGCCTTGTTTTATGGAATGGTTCAAATTTAGAAAACTTAGTACTCGTGGTTTTGAAAAAAACCATTTCGAACGCCCTCGATGCCGCCTTGTTCTGGATTTGCCACCAAAGCAGTGTGTATAAAGAACAAACTTTTTTCTTCTGCTACCTGATGCCGTTTTGTGATTGCGTTTGCCACTCGCCACTCGCTGCAACTGCCTGTTGTCGTGATGTCCACCGAACCGAATGTGTTCTGTTCCGAATGCGGGTTTTCTTATCGTCGCGAGCAGCTTTACCAGCTAACTCGATCACTTCGGCGGTCGAAACTATATAACGCCGACTAGGTGGACTGGTGCACTGGTACTAACGCGCTCGGCCTAGCTACCCTTGCGGGGAACTCCAGATCAACACGGTTCGAGCCGGATTTTGCCTTTCCCTTCACTTTTCCTCCTTCACCATGTCCAGACATGGCTGCTTGGGTTGGTTTGTTGATGTGTTGTGATGCGAACTGATGTGGTGTACGGTTTGAATGAGAATGATCGTTACGGCAGCGGAGCGGGGATTTTTAAGTTGACTGGCTGGCTCGAGAATTACGCATGTGTGAGACTGCGACCAATGTTTCGTTCATTTTTTTCTTTTTCCTTTCCAATGGTTCATTCTATTTCGCTGCTGCTCTGGTTGCCCGTTTTGGTCGGTACGATTTGAGGAGCACAAAATGGACCAATCAAAAATGGGCACATAGTGCATTTTGACAATGCTTGATATTTCACAATTATTCAATTATTTATCTCAAGAAAAATGAAATGTTATTCGTTATGATAGATGCGTAGATATATTTCCTATCAATTGATGCAAAAACCTTTGCGATCTATTCAGAAATGCTCGAGTTATAAGCGTTCCAAATCTTGCATTTTTTCCTACTTGTTCAGTGCCTAGATTTCCATTTCACCCCCTATATCTTCCGGTTAGACGTAGTCCTACGTCAAAAATTATGCGGTTTTTTTTACGCGGATTTTTTTACGCGGTTTTTTTACACGGTACCCGCGTAAAAAAGACCAGTGCAATATCACATCTCCTCCTCAGCTCACATTTTTCTCTGATGTTCCCTCAGAGCATATTACGGTAATTAGTGCTTGTAACGGAACTTAGCGCTTATGAAGGGAATTAGTGCCGCACCTCATCACGATTCTTACGGGGATTTTTGGTGTTGGGTAACGGGGAGCTTGCCGGCCGGTCCAAAGGAACGGGGTTTTTACGGGCAGCGATTCGTGAATGTTTTTCCATGTCTACTTAGCTCTGAACGGTCCAACAGTGGTACTGCACGTGCATCGACAGTAGAGTGTACAAATCACAAGGGAATCTCCTAGCAACAACAGATGACCGGATTCGTGAGGAAAACCGAACTATAGCTACCAGTAACCAACGAAATTGCTGGAAAAAACTACGGATTTTCGGAAGCGAGCAACACTCAACTTTTTACTTCCGTTCTACGTAAGGATAGTCCCCTTTGATAGGTGACATGGTTTTTTTTACGCGGATTTTCCATTTAACGCGGTTTTTTTACGCGGATTTTCCAATAACGAGGTACGTATCCCCCGTGTAAAAAAACCTTGGTGTATTAATTTTAACTTTATTTCATAAAAACGTGACCTTTTTTATGATTTGGCAGCCCTACTGAAAGACGTAGTCCTACGTCAAAAATGTTAGATACGGTTGACAATGTCACTGTGCAGAAAATGATCGGTATTCGGAAAGTTCATCAGAAAAGCAGAAGAATCCTTTTCCTTGAAGCTTAATCAACCTCATAGGTGTATCAGGTAGGTATAAACCTATGAACCCTCAAAAGAATTATTTTCAACGATTTCGTACTTCATTTCGTCATGGAGAAATTGGAAATTTTGTGCGGCCAAATTCTGAATGGAACAGACTCTTCCGTCAGTACATCCAACCTAGCGTTTGCAGATTAGATATCATCCTGAGCAGAAAAGATGCTTTTGATTATGTTACAGTGTCAAATGCAAAATTAAGGAGCATCTGTTTTTAATCCTTTGATCGCGCTCCTCTTGTTACTGCGGGGAGCACCTTTTAACCACATGATTTTGTCTTTCGGGAACATATTGGGGGTACAGATTGATAAAGTCTAGATTCTATAGCTTATTGTTCATCCATTTTTCGATGGATTTGAAAAATGGCACTTGAAAATCTTTTATAAAAATACCCAAATTCATTCGCACTTAAGGTGGCCGTACACTGTTTGCCCGGAGGTCAAATATTTGATATTTTTTGACAGATAAGGTTTGATTTGATATTTGTACAAACACTATTTTGTTTGCCACTCTTCAATTTTAAACAGTAGTAAACAATATCAAACACCGAACATGGAAAAAAATCAACTGAAATATCCAAGGTAACCTAACCATGTACCGACAGGTTCGAAGAACAGACTAAAAAAATATTTTAGGCATCCAATAATTGAATATTTGCTTGTCGTGTTTTGTGTAGAATATATTTGATCAGTACACGTTGACCAAATTTTATCTGTCAAAAAGAGTCAAATATTTGGCTTCGGTCAAACAGTGTATGAGCACCCTTAGGCGTATTTTGCTCCGCACTCAAACGGTTGAGAGTTTTAAAATGTTTGTTTGTATGGAGTAGAGCTCTCATTCTCTCAGATTGAATATTAGCTTGGGATTGTACCAAAAAAAACTCAAACGTTGTCAAGCAGGGATTGGACCAAGGTCGGCTGGACTGTAAGGCTGTTCCACGAGATTCCCGGATAAAATCGGGAAGAAAACAAGAGCATGAAAATTGTAACTTCTCTGAGGATCGTAATTTTAATTGTGCAGTTTGGATTCGAGAACAAAATTGGGGAATATTGGGCAATTGTCAGACAAAAACTTCAGAAGAGTGGCAGGGTGACTCGGGATGTAGGAGAAATGAAGATTTGGTGAAACATAATAAACGCTCAGGTTGGAAAAAGGTGTGTTCAAAATATAATGCGGAGATTCGAAGAAAAGTTTACAGTTTGGCTTCAGAATCATATCGGAATAATTTTTGTGATATCCACAATTTTCAGTTATAGTTCCCGAAAATTTTCATTTTGACTCCTCAACTTTTCTATTTCCCCAAAACTCTACCGCAATAGAGCTGATATTATTATTCCACATTCCTAGTGACTAGAGCTTTAGTAAAATTACCCACTGATGATGCTCATATGAAGAGGAGCACCACGAGGAATTGATAGTTATAATCGCTCTTCAACAAAAGAGATCAATCACTGTGGGCGCTTTCTTCATTTTGAGAGGTTTATTGATGTACAGACGCAAGCGTAACTCGCAAAGAAAAACAAAAAAGAAGAGAATTCATTGTATAACCACCCCACATTCGAGTGCCCTTCTTGGTAGACAATACAAGTCAAAGGGATGAGGAAAAACGTTTGTTCTCTGTACCTAACCACATCATGAGCTGCATGACCAAAGACATGTGAATCGATATCAGAGGATTACGATGACGTTTAGCCTGTTGTGAGACTTCTATTTGGTCAGTGTGAAGTCAGATGGGACCAAGTTTCAAAATTGAAAATTTCGAGTTAGGTATTGCATTAGGTTTAACATTTTGTAAGCTACATTTATCAGATTTATCAGATTTGAAAAATCAACCGTACAGCATGAATAACTTATCGAAAGTTATGAAACCCTTAGTGAAAACCCTTATCGCACCAAACATCAAGCTCGTTCCTCTCGAAATCATAAAAATTTCACATGGTCCGGTCTGACTTAACACCGACCACTTATATAATCTATGAAACTGGATATGGATTTATCAAAGATTAGTCAAAACATTATCTCATGTGTATCTAACTTCTGGGGTTCTGTTCAGACTTTCTACGAAAAGCTTACAGTGTGGTGTTTGGTATTGTTTGAAACATTTCGTAGCATACCAGAAATAATTATATGAATCATAATTTGAAACAGAGATTACAGATTTCATAATGGAAGGTGAATCATATTAATGAAGAGGAGTTATTCATAGTAGCACATTCTAGATGTGCCATCTATTGATGGCTGCCTGAATCAAAATGATGTCTTTCCGTCAGAGTAGAATAAACAACTGACGATTAGAAGTCACGTCATGCTATTGTTGGTAACAATGTGTTTGTTGCTTTAATGTAAAAATGAATGTCGGCCAAAAGGATTAACATTTAGTTTTGATGCGGAACTTGATGAAACAGAACTTTGATAAAATGAAACTGGCGAATAATTACGCGTTTAAAGGATGATCACAAAGACGTAAATGATTTGCAATAACATGAAAATATTAACTCAGGACCATCATTTGACCATCTTTGTGTTGTTATAGAATAACTACGTCCACGCAAACATCATCAGCGATGGAAATCGATTCACGGTCGAAATTAGATCGATTCGTCCATACAACTGCTCTGCTCTGCAAAAAACATCGGGCTGCTGTTCTATAAATAACCCAACAATGATCAATATCAACTGTCTCCGCAGTCCGGTCTGCTGAACAATGGAAGAACAGAAAGAATATCCTTACGCCGAAATGGCTACTACTGTGTAATTTACCATAATGTAATGGAACAGAAAACTTAACGCCTAAATGGCTACTACTAACTACTGTGTAATTTACAGTTTATAGAAACATAAACATATGTACATGTACACAATTAAAACCCGGCTCTGTTACAGCTAAAATGCTAATGAGCCTAATAAATAAATAAATGGGATAAAAAAAAACATGAAAATATTGAAGATTAAAATGTCTGTTCGAGACGAGATTACGGTGAGCCTAATCGCGACAACGTTTGCGTAAAAGCGCCTAAAATTCGCGGCTAAATTCGACACCGAGAATGACACGTATTCCGACAGTATTCTTCCAAAGATGACGAGAAGCAAAAGAACGTGTTATAGGTTCAACTGGTTTGTTCAAAGTGAACGTATATTTCGTATACTTCTTTTGTGGCTGGTGGTCAAGCGCGGCAAAGAACTAAAGGTCGATAGTGCTGGACAAAGGCTATTGATTTGGTATCGATTATCCTATTATCTGTTCAATTTGAGGCAATAATCTTTTAGGGTGGTGCGCGAAATATTGGATTCCAAATATTTTTTAACTATGGTTTGAACATGCCGGCCACCTTGAAAAGTATTTTCAATATTTACAATCTAGTTTACAAGAATTCATTTTTTATTCAATTTTTTTTACTGATGAGTTGAGTGCTGTTGAGGGATGGCCGTTGGCTGCTCTGCTGCAATCGCGGGGTCTATCTCTATTGGTAGAGGACATAGCTTCGTGATGGGTCTCTTGATTAAGTTGACGCTGTTTGGCAACTTCACGGTAGCAACACGTATTAGTCCATCTTGTCCTGGGTGAGTGGCCACTACTCTTCCCATCGACCATCGGCCAATCGGTAGGTTGTCATCGCGTATCAGCACAATCGATCCATTGAGAAGATTAGGATTCATAGTTGTCCATTTATATCGAGTTTGTAGGGTGGACAAATACTCCTCGTGCCAACGTTTCCAAAAATGTTGTGTTATGCGCTGAATCTTCTGCCAGTTGTCGAGACGATTCTCGGAGATTTCATCCAGATTGGGCTCAGGAACTGCTAACAGTGGGCGGCCTATCAGGAAATGTCCCGGCGTTAAGGCTTGCAGATCATTTGGATCTGATGATAGCGGAGTTATAGGACGTGAATTTAAACAGGCCTCTATTTGGGCTAAAACGGTGGTAAATAATTCGGCTGACAAATGGTTGTTGCCCACAATTCTGCGCATATGGTGCTTGAAGGATTTGACGCACGCTTCCCAAAGACCACCAAATGTGGGAGCGTGTGGGGGGATGAAATGGAATTCAATCTTGAGAGCAGCAGCTTCCATGTACACTGCTTGCTTATGTTGTTGTGATAGAAATAATCGACGTAGATCTCGGAGTTCACGCTGAGCTGCAGTGAAATTTGTTGCGTTGTCGCAGTAAATGGTGCTGGGGATTCCCCTGCGGGCGACGAATCGACGTAGTGCTGCTATGAAGGCCGCTGAACTGAGGTCAGATACGAGCTCGAGATGTGCCGCCTTGACAACTAGGCATACAAATACTGCCACGTAAGCCTTCACTGGGGCTCCTTTGCGCGTGTTTGGTTTTAAATAAATCGGACCTGCATAGTCGATTCCCACAAATTTGAATGGATGTGCTTGTGATATTCTTGCAGGGGGCAGTTGACCCATTAGCTGTTCAATACTTCTAGGTTTTGCTTTAGCACAAATAACACAGTTATGGACGACCTTCCGGGCAAGGTTACGACCTCCTAGAGGCCAAAACTCATGTCGCACTATTGATAAAAGCAGCTGAGGTCCCCCGTGCAAGCTTCGTTCATGGGCAGAGGTAGCAATTAGAAGCGATAGTGGGTGTTTGTCAGGTAACACTAGAGGATGTTTTGTATCATACGGTATGTCAGCATGTTGTAGACGCCCTCCAACACGTATAAGGCCGTCTTGAAGCTTCGGATTGAGATAACGAAGGCGTGAGGAACGAGATACTGGGTTTCCTTTAGCTAAAGCTTCCAATTCGCGATGAAAATATTCTTGCTGAGCGACACGAACTAGTGATAATGTTGCTCCATGGATTTCGTCGTTAGTAATCGAACCTATACGTGGAGAGTCCTTCGACGAGCAATTGTGCACGAAACGCTGGCAGAGAGAAGTGATGCGTAGTAATTTAGATAAAGAGGAGTAGCGTTCAATAAGATTATAGTTTGAAACGGTGTGATGTAGAGCAATTTTACGTGCTTCTAGAATTTTATCTGTTTGAGGATACGACAGTATTATGTTTTCCGGCCAACGTTGATTGGTATTCGATAGCCAGATAGGTCCATTCCACCAAAGGGAATTTTCCACGATGCCATATGCTTGTACTCCTCTAGAAATTAAATCGGCAGGGTTTTCTGCGCTAGGAACGTGTCTCCATATTGCGCACGAGGTGAGTCGCTGGATTTCCGCGACCCTGTTTGCCACGAACGTCTGCCAAGTCGAAGGTGTAGCGGCTAGCCAGTGCAGGACAATGGTTGAATCTGTCCATAAAATAATGTTGTTATGCTGACCGATGCTTTCCATCACCATTTGTAAGAGGTGTGAAAGAAGAAGAGCTGCGCAGAGTTCCAGACGAGCTATTGATTTTACTTCAAGAGGAGCGATACGAGATTTGGCCGCAATCAAATGAACCACACAAGAACCGTTTTCAGCGATGGATCGCATGTATATACAAGCTCCATATGCTCTTTCGGAGGCGTCGCTGAAACCATGCAGCTCGATGTTGTCGAAACTATTCAGCGATGAGATGAAACGAGGAATACGGAGATCGTTGAGGAAGGCAATATGCTGCTGATAATCTAGCCACATTTGCTGGACAGTAGGCGGTAAACAATAGTCCCATGGATAATCTTGCTTCCATAATGTTTGAACAATCATCTTTGCTAGGACGATCACTGGACTCAATAAGCCAAGTGGGTCGAACAGACTTGACATTTGTGACACGATAATTCTTTTGGTGTATCTACTAACTGGAGACCAAGTTGGTATTTTATAACTGAGAACATCTTTAGAAGGTTCCCACAACAGACCCAGCGTTTTAACTGTTTGGTCAGCGTCGAGATCGAGAAGGGTTCTTGTTTCCCTTAGTTGCTCAGGGAATATTTCGAGAACATTTTGCGAGTTAGATGAAAATTTGCGTAGCGTGAATCCTGCCGAATGCAGCATAGCGACGATTTGTGTGCATGTACTCTTCAGCGTATCAATGTTGTTGCAGCCGAATAACAAGTCATCCATATAGAAACTCGTTCGAACTACAGGAGCAGCTAAAGGATAGTTTTCAGCTTCATCTTCGGCGAGCTGCTGTAGCACCCGAGTTGCGAGAAACGGAGCACTGTTTGTTCCATATGTTACTGTTTGAAGCTGGAATATTTTCAACGGAGATTCTTTGTCATCCCGCCAATAAATCCTCTGCAGAGGCTGATCTGTGTAGTGTACCCAAATTTGGCGGTACATTTTTTCTATGTCCGCGCTTATGACATAGGCGTGCATACGAAAGCGCATGACAAGCGCAATCAGTGTATTCTGGATAGTAGGTCCAGCAAGAAGAACGTCGTTTAGTGAAACACCTGACTGAGATTTGCAGGACGCATCGAATACCGTCCGCAATTTTGTCGTAGAGCTTTCCGGGCGTAATATTGCATGGTGCGGCAAGAAATATTGAGGTGAATCATCGATTTCTTCGGGGGAAATTTCCTTCATATGCCCAAGGTTGACATATTCATGAATAAATTCACGATATAGTTGTTTCATTTCTGAATTTGAATCAAATTTCCGCTCGAGTGCTAGAAAGCGACGCCGAGCATTGAATTTGTTATCAGTCAGTTGTGGTAATAAATCGTTTCTTTTTGGAAGTTTCACAACATATTTTCCTTTAGAGTCACGCGAGAAATTATTTTTGAAATGTGTTTCACATTGCTGCTCTGATGGCGACCAAGCGTTTTCCGTTGAGCAAGATTCAATTTCCCAGAATTTTTTCACTAAATTGTCGATATTATCGAGACGACTGATATGATATGTATGATGAGGAACGGAATCAATATTCTCTTCGCATTTCCCCGACACAACCCATCCAAATACAGTTTTTTGTAAAGTTGGGTATGCGTTTCCGACTACTATTCTACCGTATCGTAGTATTTCGGAGAAGATTTAATTGCCGAGGATAGCATCAATAGGACCTGGCATGTTAAATGTAGGATCCGCTAGTGTTGCGTGGGTGGGAAGATTCCACTGAGAACAATCGACGACACGAGATGGCATTACACTAGAGATCGACGGCAGAACGAAGAACGACATTTTCTTCCGATACGAAGCACAGGTTCGTGATGAGATGACAGTAACTACAGAATGTTCAACCTTAGTGATACTGGAACCAATTCCAGCTATATTCATCGACGAGATAGTAGTATCGAGTTTCAGTTGACGACGTAACGATTCGCTCATAAAACTGCACTGTGAGCCACAATCCAGCAGGATACGAGCGGGAAATGGATTTCCATTTTTATCTTCGAAGATGACCAGCGCTATCCATAGGAACACAATATCCTTGTTGGTACAATATTGAGTTGCGAGTGTCTCAGGCGGGTTGTTTGTTAGCTCGTCACTGGACGCAGGGTTTGCAAAGTGCGCAGATCGAAACGAGTTGGGATCAGTTAACGATGATCTCATCGGAGGAGAAAGTGATGACGTTCGAGGATCAGGAATGGCAAGGTGGTTTGGAGATAGTTCTTGAGATGACGACGCTGATTGTTGATGCTGTTGACTGACGTAAGTCGACGACTGAGACAAAGGATGTGGTCGCTCGAGAGGTGGCAAATGTAGAAGTGTGTGGTGCTTGCGATTACATTCACGACAATTTGATGACGGACACACCTTGCAACTATGAGATGCCGTTTTTAGACAGTTTAGACACAATCGATTTGACTTTGCAAATTCTAAACGTCCACGTGGAGTTAGTTTGCGAAATTGTCCGCAATTTCCGAGGAAGTGATCTTGACTACAATGCTGACACTTGCGAGAGGCGGAGAGGTTAGACTCAACTACATGATAGGTTATTGGTTTCGATTTATTCTTCGATTCAACAGGGCGGGATGTATCACGTGGCTCAATTTGCGGTGCGAGAGATTGGAGAACCCGAGCATGATTCTGCAAGAAGTTTATCATTTCAACATACGATGGCATTCCGTCGTTGACAACTCCGTCTTCACGGACAGTATTTTGCGAGGAAAAGTTCTCCCATTCTCGGAGAGTTCGATTATCCAAACGAAGGCTAAGCTGGTACACAAGAATGGAACTCCAGCGATCTGCTGGTTCACCAAGCCGTTTCAACACGGATATATTTCTCTCGAAACTATCAACCAGAACGAGAAGTGACTCTGAAGACTCTCGACGCATCGCAGGGGTGTCAAAAATTCCTTTGATGTGACATTTAATTAACATTTTTTTATTGTTGTACCGATTGATCAATGTCTTCCAGGCCAATGCATAGTTTTCGGAAGTAACAGTTATCGAATCGATTACTCGAGACGCATCACCTTTCAGGCAACCCTTCAGATATTGAAACTTTTGAATAGGGTTCAACTGCCCACACGAATGAACAGCTGCGTCGAATGAATCGCGAAACGACGGCCATTCTTCTAACCTTCCACTGAAATCAGGTAATTTCAACTCTGGATACTTAATGTGATTAATTCGAGTCGTAGGTTGATTTATTCGTTGTACACTTGCAGCTTGCGTCGGCAGGTTTGCATTCAAAAACGTTTTGCAATTATAATAAATTTCCTCAATTTCATCGAGAGATTTCTCATTTTCTTTCCTAGCATTCGGCACTAATTGTAGAAGCTCCAAAATCGTATTGCGATATTCCACGAATAGTTCCTCTAATCGAGCCAACCTTACCATAACCTGTCCCGCATCATTTTCCGATTCAAAATTCTCTACAAACTCGCTAATTCTATAAATCGATCGTCTTATCATGGCTGCCCGACTCTGGACAATGGAGGTCCTTTCATCTGACCCTTTTTCAATGGCGGATTTTCCGCCCGACTTGCTATCTATCTCTGATTTTTCCATTGCAATTGCCCTGTTAAGCTAACACAGAACGAACCCACCTGGTTTTTTGAGTACGATGATCTCTCGACAACGACAATCCAACGAGGCGGTCCGCTACTTATCTTTTGTGTGTGCAATATGTGCACTGTATACCGGAAGTAAAATTCACAAATTTTTCTTTTACACTTTTTCTTTTATACGATTCCACTTCTATAATTAATTATCACACCCGAATCGTCTTCGACTTTCGCTAATCCAATCAATTCCAGTTAATTTCTAACCGCGTGGTCATAACCACCGTTCATAAGTTCACAGCGTTTCGAGAATTTTACACTATAAAATCTGTACGTGTTCGAGAACTTCGCGTTATTAGCCTTTCGAAAACACTTTTACGCCAAAGCACTGTTCGGCTCTTCAACCGCTCAGCCGGATAAATTCGCGCAAATTTCCACAATCGTATAAGTTTAAAGCCTCTTAAAAACAAAGAAAGAAAGAAAGAACAATCGTATCACCACGCCGTGTATGGCTCGACAACTTTCGACATTTATTTCCACTATGATCGGAACTTCGCGACGATATTTGATCCGGTTCGAAGGACCATGTTCGAGACGAGATTACGGTGAGCCTAATCGCGACAACGTTTGCGTAAAAGCGCCTAAAATTCGCGGCTAAATTCGACACCGAGAATGACACGTATTCCGACAGTATTCTTCCAAAGATGACGAGAAGCAAAAGAACGTGTTATAGGTTCAACTGGTTTGTTCAAAGTGAACGTATATTTCGTATACTTCTTTTGTGGCTGGTGGTCAAGCGCGGCAAAGAACTAAAGGTCGATAGTGCTGGACAAAGGCTATTGATTTGGTATCGATTATCCTATTATCTGTTCAATTTGAGGCAATAATCTTTTAGGGTGGTGCGCGAAATATTGGATTCCAATTATTTTTTAACTATGGTTTGAACAATGTCTAACGATCGAAGATGTGAACCAAACTGTATGTGATTCTATTAAACATCAGCAAAACATTCATTGGGATGATTATAAATGGAATTGAATATGTCCATCGTAAAACTATCACATTTTGACCAAAAGTTCTGTTCACGTTTTGTGCCTATGAAATTGGCTGCCAACCAAAATCATAGAAGAGTAGCATTCCTGAAACGTTGAAACTCTTAGAGAAGCAAATGATGGTTTGTTTCCACAATTTGGAGGAAATATTTCATAAGAAGGCACTGGGATGTTAGATGTTTAATTCTGAATTTGATCTTCTACTATTTTCGGCCATTCAGAGGATATTTTATGCCGGACATAAAAGGGTGTTTCGATTTGGTCAACTTAAACTTGACGCATTTCTACTTGTCGTGTATTTGAAAACTCTTTTTTTTTTTTATCTGTATTATAGTGATTTTCAACTCATTTGGCTGGTTCGTCACTTTTTACTTCCATTTTTGGAAGAATGTCGGGAGTGAGAATTGAACTCGTGACCTTTAGCGTGAGAGGCATGGATGTTACCACTACGCCAGATCGCCTCCACATTTTGAAAACTCTGAATAATACTCATTTTGTAGATGTGTACACGCAGATGATGTCTCTATTTTAATTTTGAGGATTTTGAGAAGCAATGCATCAACATTCATCAAAAGTCTACCGTTGAGCTAACGAAATCGCGACTAAATCAACTGTACCAACGTAAAAAAAGTGTTCGAAGAACGTTTTTCGACTGCCAGGATACCTGAATCGGGGAGAAATCCAAAGCCGGAAGCCCCAGCGACGACAAAAAAGGTACTCCCGAATGGCAATACAGGTCGGACTCGATTATATATTAGGCTGTCAAAAAAGTCCTGTGGTATTTCCGCGAGGTGTCGTTGTAAGCGCGTAGTTCTAGTTGTATTCATTGTATCGAGTCATACTATAGCTTGTTGGAAAGGTATTTTTATATAGTCCTTGACAGTGTTTTGTTTGGTTAAGTCGTTCGTGAGTTATAGTGTCGCAAATATGGAGCAAAATAAAGAGAAAATCCGACATATTTTACAGCACTACTATGACAAAGGCAAAAATGCATCTCAAGCTGCCAATAAAATTTGTGCAGTTTATGGACCCGATACAGTTTACATTTCCACCGCACAACGATGGTTTCAACGTTTTCGTTCTGGTGTAGAGGTCGTCGAAGATGCGCCACGCTCCGAAAGGCCTGTCGTCGAAAATTGCGACAAAATCGATGAATTAGCCGAGAAAGACCGGCATAGTAGCAGCCGTAGCATCGGCCAAGAGCTGGGAATAAGTCATCAAACCGTTATTAACCATTTGAAGACACTCGGATTCACAAAGAAGCTCGATGTATGGGTGCCACACACGTTGACGCAAAAAAACATCTTTGACCGTATCGACGCATGTGAATCGCTGCTGAATCGCAACAAAATCGACCCGTTTCTGAAGCGGATGGTGACTGGCGATGAAAAGTGGGTCACTTACGACAACGTGAAGCGCAAACGGTCGTGGTCGAAGCCCACTGAAGCGGCTCAGACGGTGGCCAAGCCCTCATTAACGGCCAGGAAGGTGTTTGGTCCCAGCAAACATTAAATCGCATAACAAGCGTATATATAACATCATATGCCCTAAAATTTGGTTGGCATATAATGCGCCTAACTGGCATATGGATGCAAAAGTGGAGGCCATATACATACATGGCAAATGCTAACCGAATTTGTTTGGATGAAAATACAACTTTGACCGGCTATAATAGCGATTATGTTGGAATTGAATTGCGATCTAATATGAGTATATTCATGAATTGTCAAAGCACCAAACACGACTTTTGCCATACTTATATACAATTTATTACAGACATAGAAAAAACAAATGGCGCAAAATATTTTCGTGAAATGTTTATTACAACCTCACGAATAGCCATTACATAAAGTATTTATGTTCGTAGATATAATAATTGTTTGATTGACTTGTGTTGGGAGTGGAATATGAATGTTTAAAATGCCACAGATTGATATTTGGTGAAAACTGCTCCGATGTGGGTTCGAACCCCGGTCGTCTGGATTATCATCCACCAGCTATCTCGCGCGGCTATCTTTAATTCAACAGAGGTTAAAACTTTCGAGTGCATCAGCATTTCAATGACATTTCAATATGATGTAATATGTTCTTCATTAGGATTTAATATGTTTTACTGTTTCATGATTTTCTTCAGCATGCAACACGATTTACTAAAGTACTTGCCAATAAGGAAGCGAGCTTCTATAACAGGGGTATTATGAAGTTGGCATCTCGTTGGGAACAAGTCATCGAAAAAAACGGCGCATATTTGATTTAAAACAGATGATTGTAACTGTTTTTATAAACAAATGAAAATTCAAAAAAAATACCGCAGGATTTTTTTGACGGCCTAATACAAACTCGATTATATAAAGAGCGGGATTTTTGAAGATTTTGCTTGAATTATCACCAAAAATTGTTTATATCGATATTGCAGCGAAATTAAGACACATGGAAGTTGGGTGTCAAAGAACAAATTGTAGAGCGGTTAGAGAGCTTTAATTTAATTGATAGAAATAATTTAAAAAAAATATTAACGAAGATGAATTGGGCCGGTGGTTTCACTTGATTATCCCTAAGGTTAGCCTCAAACCATGGTTCAAAAGTCTGGACTTAAGTCGGGACTTTATTCGCACCTTCTCTCGACTCATGTCCAATCACTGTTCGTTAGACGCGCTACTCTTTCGTTTTAATCTTGCCGATGGCAATATCTGTGCTTATGGCCAAGGTTACCACGATATCGAACACGTTGTTTGGTCGTGCGAGGAGTATCTTGTTGCCAGATCGAATTTAGAAAACTCTCTTCGGGATAGAGGAAGGCAGCCCAATGTGCCGGTGAGAGATGGGTTGGCTCGGTTAGACCTTGATTACATGTCTCAAATATATGTCTTCCTAAAAGCTATCGATCTTCGTGTGTGATTGTCCTTATATCCTTATAATCTCCTTTTCCTTTTCCTTCGCGAGAAATCAAATCCCTTCTTACTAAAAATAGAATGAGGTGAAATGTAAATACATATTAGATATAAGATAGGCTTAAGAATCGAGTATGATGAATGTGAGTGCGAATGTGAGTGTGAACATTGTCAACATATCCTTATATCCCTTCCTTTTCCTGAAAAAAAAGTCACCCTTCTAAACTCGAGCAAACCGCGAGTAATCGGTTCTCTACTTCATTAACATTAGAATTAATGAAAAATGTTTATATATACTTGTAACAATACAGATAGGAGTTTGACTCCTTTAAACTTATGTAACTGAGCCTGTAAAAATAAACGATTTAATAAAAAAAATAATAATTAAAACAAGTTTATTATGAATGTTTAGGGTAGAACCATTAATAATACAAAATTCTATAAGGTGACGGGTGAAATAATTCTTTAGTAGAATGTTTTAGCGGTGTGGATTGAGCCGTGTTTTTGTAAAATCAGCTGACGATGTTTGATTCGCACAAGAATAATGAACAAGCATCGTAAGCGTTATTTTTCTCCGTTGTATTATAGCTATAGAGTAATGCGGGGCAAAGGTGCGCACCTAACTGTTGTTGTCCAAAAGCAAATAAAATTCCGTTTTCTTACCAAATTGTAACTATATGCATTACCTACGAAACGTAGTACAAGCATTTCTCGAGTTATGTTTGTAATTGGACAAATACCTATTTTAATACAAAAAGACAAATGCGCACCTTTGCCCCCATAGTGGGGTGCAAACTTCTGAGATAACTTATACCAAACATCAATGTTTTTTAATCAAAGCGGGAGAAGCATCATCATTAGAGAGTGTAAGCACCGTCCAGTAGGCAGGAGGGAGGTGTTCTATGGTTTTTCATGGGTGAGAAGAGTGGATGTTATGATCGAACATACCACGTGGAATTTTTTGGGAGGGAGGAGACTGACAATATAAGATATTCGGAAATGTCCAACATTTGAAACAGAATTCGTTTTTATTAACAGACTAGTTGACCCGACGAACTTCGTCCCACCTACAATTGATATATTGATATACATCATTTCGAACACTCAAGTTCCCACAGAAATTGTTTTTATGTACGTAATCTATACTCGCGGTATAAAATTTCTTTTTGACATATAAACATGATGCAGACTAAGACGCATCAGTCCTAATACTGACTGTTTAAATTCGTTCCTCCACTCATGAGTTAAATAGTGAGGAACGGACACCAAATCATTTTTATTTATATAGATCAAGTTTATAAATACATTGTTGAAAAAAACAATATTTATTTGAAGTTTATTGTTAAAACATAAACATAAACGAAACATAACCGTAATTAAAAATGGTGCATGCATGGTGCATGGTGGAAATAAAAACATTTTTTATTTGAAATTGGTTTCGAATTATTTTTAAGCAATTGTTTATTTTTATTACTCATCTCGGATTTCGGTTCTGAGGATTCCGACGCTTTGCCTTGGAGCGCTGATGCTTCGTTGTACTGTTGTGAGGTTCGAAGAGACAGACGACGGTTCCTCATGAAACTAGAATCAAAATCTCTTCCTGCCTGTTTTGCAACTTGGTTGAATTCGTGCTGGAGGTTGTTGGCTTCCGCAAAATCAAACACCAGATGCCGTAAATCTTTGAGAGTCATACCATAGAAAGCTTTGTCCAGTGCCCTGCAGTAGTCCGCCAGATCCTCAGACTGCTCACTCGTAAATACCTATCTGAACCGCCCTAGGTGCTCGCTGACACATCCCAGCAGAAGTAGAAATGTCAATAAAAAAAGATTCGAATCTTAAATCACTTTCTGATATGAGCCTCTTCCTCAGAGCTGATTCAGAAATATCGAGGTCTGCCGCAATCCGACGCTTCAAGAATCCCTCCCAAAGCCTCTGTTGAGCCATTTGAGCATTTCTGGAGTGCATTTCTTCAAATCAGTTTCCTTCTTGTGGGTCCCGTTAAAAATGTGGTTGAAAACATTTTAGATTTTTTTTCAGAGCAAAACTCTGGTGCGAACTTTCGCACCACAGCCACTGCGCACCTTTGCAATTTTTGAACTAATCGAATTTTTAAAAAAAGCTCTTGAACTTTTCCACAAAAACGAATACGCACTATCATCTACTATAGAATGAAGGTTTCCTTGACAGTGTAGTTTCGAACTTTCCAGTTATTTTAAGTAAGTAAATCGTCATCTCCAAAACTAAAAAAATTAGATCAAAACATCGCAAATCTTTTTTTACCTCATAGCTTTTTACCACTTTCATGAAATGTATCTTTTTTTATATGTGTGAGCTGCTGGTGTAATAATGTATCAAACAACTACACTGTTGTCGAAATTTTATGCTCGTTTGCTTCAAAATGGCCAATGCGCAACTTTGCCCCGCACTACTCTAACGGTTCGGTTCGGTTCTAGTTGACACATACTTTCGTTGACATACAACGATTCGGTAACGGTTCCAGTTGGCATACACATGTCCACGGGCTATTATATGTTTGTGCCATCACTAGCATTATTCCATCAACAAAACTTCAAAACCGCATAATGGTAACTATTATGTCAAGTTACATTTGGCAACGCAGAAATATTAACAATGTGTGCGTGTGCAACAACACACAAGCGCTCTCCACCAGCATGAAACGGTGCACTTAAATCGCGTGAGCGAGATGCCATCGGTCGGAGCTTAAATTGTAATATTTCCTCTCTCCACAGTGTCCGTATAACCAACATTGCATTTAAATTCCGAGTGTACGATTAACCCTTTCGCTACGACTGTCGTCAATGGGCGACATCCGTGCGACGACCTATGTGTATGAGTGTCGTCTATAGACGTCATCAGGGCGATACTGCACATCGATTATACCAGCACGATATGCATACTTTTCGGCGCAGTGCTCCGTTCAGGATAGCACTCCGACGGAGTACACTGCCGTAGTAAAAGGGTTAATATGCGCTTGGTTCGCAGTGGTATATTTCGATTGTGTTTGGCTGCAGTATTAGTTTGAACTATTCGATAATTGGTATACGAAACATCAAAATCTGTTCGCGGTAAGTTGTAAACAACTGAAGTTGTGAAGAGAAGTAGAAAATTACAATGATGATTGCTTTTTTCCCCCTGTTGGGTGTGAACCATTGCGTCCATTATTTGGAACTATTGTGGTATACCCCTTTTTTATACTACACTTCAAGCGTAGACAGAAAGCTATAGCGAGATAGGTGCCAATCAGGAATAATCTGTTTGATAAAATTTATAATCCTGATCGGCGACGTAGACCAAACTTCCTTGGGCTCCAGAATAGGTGTATGATGATGATTGCTTTGTTCTGACATCGTTTTGAGGAGGTCGTCTATACGCTCGTGTCTTTCCCTCTCAGCTATTTTCGATACTAATGTAGATGAGAAAATTTTGAATGTATTACTTGCGTCATTTTTTATTAGTACTTAGTTGAGATTTCTATGCCAAATAACACGCCTTGAATGCATTCTGAGTGGCAAGCTCTAGAATACGCGTGATCACAGTGCAAGTCGGAGGAAATTTCTTTGACGAAAAATTCTCCCGACCAGAACGGGAATCGAACCCGAACACCCGGCATGTTAGTTATGACGCTAACCGCTCGGCCACGGGAGCACAAACTAGTGTTATCAATTACCTAGTCACAAAGCTAGTGCTACCAATAAAAATAACTGTTTGATAATGATGATGATGCCGCCTCCTTCCTCTACAGAGGTTTGAGCAAGATGAGTTATCTAAAAGATATTTTTTTCTCAGCATTGGAATCAGTTTATCACAATAAAAAACGAACTGATTTTATTTACAGATATAAGTTCAAAAAATTGCAATGTCAAAGGACAAGCCAATACTCAGTCTTGTCCGCCACAGAGCCGATACGGTCCCAACAAGGCATTGGAGCCAAATGGTCCACCAAGACATAAGTCCAACCGCCAGCCTTGTTTTGTGTGACTTTGAATATCCCCATCGAGAGAAATCGAAAAAAAAATCTTTACGAACAATTTCTAGACCGGCTCTCACAAACCTTTAAATTCTTATCCTTCATATATGGACAACGCGCGCGACGCTCAAACTTTTGTAGACTACTTTTATTTTTTTTTCAACTGCTACAATATAGAAACAACAAAATAAAAATAGTCCATCATTACCAAGATCATGACATACATAATAGAGACGAATACAAATTGAAAAACAAAAAATATAACATTGTTGCGACAGCAATCAAAAGGCAACTCACCGTTTTTGTTAGCGATACTTTAATATATGCTTCAAAAATTCAGTGATTTCTTCTATTCTAGCCTTTTCAATTGGCCTGTCCAACTTCCGTTTCGGTTATGCCCTTCACAAATCAGTAAGTTGATTTACAAAGTAAAAGATTCAGATTTATAACAAGAATAACTTAAAAACTGCTTCACACAAAAAGCCTTCTGCACGCTAGAGATGATTTTTCCAGAATGTCCAGAATTTTTCCACACGAGCTTGCTGCGATCGTACGCAAACGATTGATCAATGGTAACTATCTCGATGGTACCGTAACATCCTCCCCCTGGTGCTTCCCATAGTCCTTAGGGACAGCACTTCGATCATTTACGTCGAGCACTGCTAGCCTTGAAGTAGGACGCCTGAAGATTCCCTGTCTTGTTTGCACGGAAGCCTGTCGAACCTTGCCATCTGCTCCTTGGAAGATTTGTATCACTTTGCCTCGTATCCACTCCTTAGGTTTTTCGCCATCTGCAACCAATACCAAGTCACCAACTTGCAAAGGTTTGGTTTCGTCGAACCATTTCAGCTGTCTTCTGATGACTGGCAGATACTCTACCAGAAAGCGTTGCCAGAATTTGTGCACCTGCTGCTGAATACTATTCCAATTCTCTCGAAGGTTTCTTTGAGAATTCCCCATATCAACACTGCTGCACTTGGATCCACTGGATGACATGATCAAGAAATGATTCGGTGTCAAGGCTTCAGTCTCCTCAGAATCCAATGGTAAATATGTCAGAGGTCTCGAGTTGACAATACTTTCTGCCTCCACAATCAGTGTAAGCAGCTCCTCATCCGTCAACTTGCCTTCGGTATATGCATCTTCCATAGCCAACTTTACTGACCGCACCAACCTTTCCCAAGCTCCTCCCATATGTGGAGCCCTGGGAGGAATGAAACTCCACTTCATTGTGGTGCTGATGAACGTTTCCGATAGTTCCTTGTCTATCTGCTCTCGGAGAACTCGCTCCGCACCTTGAAAATTTGTACCGTTGTCACTAAAAATTTCAGCCGGTGATCCTCGACGGCCGAGGAATCTTCGTATGCAAGAAATGCAGGAAGCTGTCGATAAACTGTAGGCAATTTCGAGGTGGACAGCTCGAACTGTAAGACACGTGAATAGGGCAATCCACCTCTTCACGTTTGATCTCCCCACTTTCGTTAAGAACGGACCAAAATAATCCAGCCCTACGTACGTAAACGGACGACAATGCAACGCCAGTCGAGCTGGTGGAAGAGCGGCCATGGGTGGGTTGTATGATCCCGATTTGCCTTACTCCGTTGTCCTCTACTGCGAAAAACTGTTTGACTGTTTCGTGTAATTCGTCGTTTCCCGTACATCCGCAAATATGGAAGCTGAATCCTTCATTGGCTCGTGAATCTCGTCTTCCATAGATGCACCAACCTAATCGTGTTTTTACGGCAATTGGCCCAGATCCATCGCCTTCTCTTGTCTTCAACGGCACAGCAAGTTTCAAATTGTCTAATCCAATCAAAAGCTCTGGTTTAGCGTTACGATAGCTTTGAACCGGCAGTTGTCCGAGGTAAGCGAATCTCTTTGCTGCCTCCTCAAAGTCGAAAGATTGCGTTGGGAGGTCCAAACTATTAACCGTACGAGCATTTACCAACTGGTAACGGCGTTGCTGATGCACACCGGATATTGCGATCGTCACAGTCTGCGACTCCTTCTCTATGCGTGACGTGTTTCCCGTCCACCGCAGGCAAAGTGGATGTGGATTTCCTGTCAACCCTAGTTGCGCCACCAGTGCACCCTCAATAAGAGTCAATGACGAGCCTTCACCCAGAAAAACGAAGGTGTTGATATTTCCCGTCTTTCCATATAGCGTTACAGGTACTATACGGAACAGAACAACGGAATCCAAAAGTCGATGAATGTGATTATTCGCCACTTGAGTTGTAGGAGTCGTTGATTTTCCGTGAAGCAAAGGATGATGCTTAAACTGACAACCATTCACGTTGCACTTGCTGTTACTACGACATGCTCTTCTACCATGATCAAACAGACATATTTGACACAGCTTCAGTGTTCGAATTCGTCGCCAACGATCATCAATGGAGAGCGCTCTGAACGCATGGAACTCACGAAGCTTGTGACCCTCCTTTCCGCAATGCAAACATCCACTAGGCTTGGATTGTGCCGTCGTCGAAGCAGGTGTCTCTTCAACATTAGCCAAGTGTGAATTAACGTACGTTTTCATTCTCTCTCTGCCACTGCTTTTCCGGGAATCCGAATCATACAGGACTACACTTGACGCATCCTGCATTACTCCCGTCATGTACTCGCTGAACGTTTTTAGGTCTACCACTGGTCGTCCACGTTTAAAGCCGGCCCACATCAGCTTCTGATCCGCGGGTAACTTCCCGACAAGCTCTTGCAGAAGAGTTGGGTTTGATAAGTGCGCTGTTTCATTCGCTGCCTCAATATGATCACACAATTCTTGAACAACCATCGCGTACTCGATAAGGGCTTCCAGCTTATCTCCACGAGGAGCGGGAGTTGCTCGGACCTTATGCAACAAAGCGTTGATTAGCAGCTCTGGACGTCCGTATCTCATACGTAATGCCTCAATCACTTGTGGAACCGCTGTCGGGAAAACAAGACGACTTCGAACACACTCCAGCGCACGACCACGCAGGCATCGTTGGAGGCGAACCATGTTTTCTCCTTCTGTATACCCACATGTCTTCGTCGTGTATTCAAAATTGGATATAAATATCGGCCATTCAGCTGGATCTCCGGAAAACGTTGGAAGATCACGAGCTAAAGATTGACGTGAGGTGAGCTGATGCTGTGTGGGCATCAGTTCTTGCTCGTTTTGATTCGAACTTAGCTGTACAAATTCAGAAGTTGTGGGGTCATGCGCTGGACGCTGCTGACTTGAATAATCCTGCTGTAGAGGTTCCTGCATCGAACAATGCTGCCTCGGAGGATGATAAATCGGAGGTTTCAATGTCGGTGAATGCTGCATAAGAGAATGACGCACTGGAAGTTGCTGTACCACAGGATTATACAGCGGAAAATGTTGCTTCTCAGGAATATGCCCAACTGGAGATTGCTGGCTCGAAAACTGTTGCATCATGTGCGGCTGCTGCGCTGAGGGCTGCTAACGCTCGGAATACTGCTGCACTGGAGGAGATACTTTTGCATACTCTTTCGGAACGGCTCCAAGTGCCACCGCACCAGATGATACGAATACGTCCTGATTTTCTGGGTGCCCCTGCACATTCTGCAATCCTACCTCAATCGCTGACGATGGCCCCGTTGCTAAGCGACGTACGGTGCAATGCATCCCTTCAAAATTATGCCTGTCCAATTGCTGTTGATAAGCCTCTGATTCCTCAAGACACTCCTCCATCTTTGCTCGCAAATCTCGAACTAGATCGATGGCTGTTCGTTCAACACCAGCTCTTCTCAGTGAGGGCAGTGGAAGCGAACTCACATTTCCAGTGGTGTTGAGTGTTGGTGTGTTTCGACGACGAAGCGGAGAAATGTGCGTTTCAGTACCAGAACCCATCTGGATAGGATGAGAATTATGCTGCTGGATCGTTGAAGCTGCTAGCGTTCGATGTGCTGCGCTCGTTTGCGAATCCGCGCTACTCTCGACCCACTCCTGGATTCTTCTCCTGCTGACTGCGTGGCTCCCACGGCTCCTTTTCTCCTCTTCTGCAGCAATGGCGACATCCAACATGTTTTGCTGTTCCTTCAGGAACTTCTTCTCTAACTCGATTTCCATGCGTTGCTTCTCTAGTTCTTGACGTTCACGCAGTCGTGCCATGGTGTCCGCCAAGTGCGAGGACGATCCGCTAACGACGCTGGTTCTCGCAGAAGCATCGCATTGGACCATATTGTCCGCTTCATCTGGTCTGGCGCATCCAGTAAATCTATTCTTCTTTCCGGGAGTCGAACGATGACTCATTGTGAATTTTTGAAGTTTGTTGCGACAGCAATCAAAAGGCAACTCACCGTTTTTGTTAGCGATACTTTAATATATGCTTCAAAAATTCAGTGATTTCTTCTATTCTAGCCTTTTCAATTGGCCTGTCCAACTTCCGTTTCGGTTATGCCCTTCACAAATCAGTAAGTTGATTTACAAAGTAAAAGATTCAGATTTATAACAAGAATAACTTAAAAACTGTTTCACACAAAAAGCCTTCTGCACGCTAGAGATGATTTTTCCAGAATGTCCAGAATTTTTACACACGAGCTTGCTGCGATCGTACGCAAACGATTGATCAATGGTAACTAGCTCGATGGTACCGTAACAAACATAGAAGAAAAATTGTTCAAAATTGTCTAAACAATATAATTCGTTTAAAAAAAACTTCGTCAGGTCATTGAGAATAATAAAATTTAAAAAATCAAAAAAATTGCACACATTAAGATATCCGTTTATATAAAACTTCGTCAGTCAAAATCTTTGTCAATAATAAAAGAAAATTTTTGGCTGTTAGGAAAATACAGCGTTAACGTTACAAATACAGTTTCTCTTAAATTATGCCAGTGTTGTTGCACGTCATGGCATCCAGTTGAAAAAAATTACTCCTTTAAAGTATAGCGAATTTTGTGAAGCACATGTTAAGAAATTTTGTGTTTTTATTTCATCCGCGTTTCTAGTATTACATCTATGAAAGTCCTTTTCAATTCGATCGCCCAAATATCGAGGCAACAAACCATTAACTACCTTAGAAATGAACACCATAGTTGAATACACAATTCTTTGCTTCATAGATAACCATTGCAGAGCGTCCATTGTAAAATCAAACGCATTATACTATTCTGCAAGTGCTGTAATCTCGATATTTGCGTTTCATGGGCCAAAAACAAAATGGAAGAACAAATGTCTAGAAAAGGAGGGATGATTGATTTATATAGCTGCATTTTACTGCAAATAGTTAAATCGTTTCTTAGTCGACACAAGATTCCATACTTCTTGACAATTTTCTTGATGACATTGTCAATGTGAGTATTGAACTTAAGTTTGTCATCAATAATAACGCCAAGATATTTAGTCTCCCGAAAGTGATTAATGGTCTCATCATCAATCACAATAGAGACGTTTTCATGTATTTGATTTCGCGAGATTACCATATATTTAGTCTTATTTCTGCTCAATTTCAATTGCTTATACTTCAATCATCTACTCAAAAAACGCAAATCTCCATTCGAATGTGAGATGACCTCATATATATTCTTAGCTGCAATGAATAACACAGTATCATCAGCAAAAAGATTGATATCTCAATATCGTAAAATTCGTCGCATGTCATTGATGTACATAATAAATTACATGGGCCCTAATACACTACCCTGGGGTGCTCCAAGATTATTCCCTACGGGACTGGAAATAAAATCGTTGAAAGTAGTCCGTTGAGTTCTGTCATACAAATAGCTTTCAAACCATTCATATGTAGTACTCGTAATTCCAAAACGCTTAATCGTGTCCAACAAGGGCCTAGAAATTGTTTCGAAAGCGCGTTTTAGATCCCAGAAAACAGCAACAATCGTGTCTTTACCTTCTAGTTATTCGTTCCATTTTGCTACCACCAAGTTCCTTGGCCTTCCCGATATCCCGATTGTTCTGGTATTAGTAAAGAGTTACAGTTACAGAGTTAAACAGTTAAATATTCTAACAGCTGGCCTTCAACAACAAGTTCCAAAATTTCCTCTAACGTTTGCAACATGTTGATGGGGCAAAACTCTCCGGCTTTAATCGTCCCAGCAATCTTTTGAATGGGAACTACTAACGATTCCTTCCACACTTGTGGTACATAACCAGTTAGCAATGATGTATTAATGAAGTCCAGCAAGATCACAGATCACAAATCACATGAAAGTAATCTTGAACAACTCTAGCATTAACATAATCTACACCTGCCGTGTTTTCTAACGAGAAGTAAATATTTCTAAGTTCATTTACTGTAATTGGGTGAAAATCTTCAAATATACAACTACTATTACACGGTTGTTTTATCTCATCGAGTTCATCGACCAATTCAATGGATTGATTGATCAATGAAACACTGTGGACAAAAGAATGGTTGAACTTGGATGCTATTACTTGCACAGATTGTTCTAATGTACCACTAAAGGTTACTGTTCTATGGACCGCGGTTTGCAACTACTAGGTCCTAACAATCATTTCGAAATTCTCCATCTCCAATTCTCCAACGAGTTTTGGCGTTATTATCCCTTGCTAGGAAAATAACCTTGTAAAATAATGGATTATTTACCTAAACCTTGTATTTTCAATATGTAATCACACCGTGAGCCAAACACTTATATTCTTTGGTGTTCGTGTTATATCCAATATTGAATATAAAAATAGTTAAACATAACATGGAGGGAAAATTTATGTGTTCCTTGAAAAAAATAGAAGTGCATAACATCCAAGTAACATAATATAAAATAACCTTATCAGATACACTTCATCAAACAGTCCTCTTCAACAGATGATAAACACGACGGTGATATGAAATCTTGGCAATGACGAATCAATTCATAACACGTAACCACACTACTGATGGTATCATTATTCGCACTCATATGGTATCTTAATTTCCGAAAAGTCATCGCGAGCCACAATATCCATCAACCCCATTCTTCCCATGTTTCCAGTGACTTATTCCTGCATCCTTTTTGACCTACAAATGACGGAGTGTATGATGCTATCGGTACATTCCCCGCCTCTGTCAGTAGGTACTGTTCTTTACCGAGCGAGGGTGGTGGGAAGGTGGATGGCACGTGTGACCCGAAACTCGACCGAAACTGTGGTAAAAACAAAAATCGATTTTCATCACCACATTGTGTGTGCATTCGTTTTCTTGCTGTACCGTGTTGTATTTGGAGCCTTCCTCCCTATGCGTGGGAGAAAGAGGCACGAGACACGGGATTCAACAACGGCAGACATCCAAACAAAGGAATCGAAACTGCTGGCTTTCGCTCCAACGTCGAAAGCCACTGAGCTTAAGGAAAAATCTAATCGCTCTATGGATGTACTTACATTACTGTTGGCTGGCGGAATCTTACATAATCTGGCAGAACCTAATCAACAATCGCTAAATTGTTGGAAGATGCAAAGCCTTTCGCGTTAATCGGTGTGATATCTGACCGACGATGTCCTCGATATGGAAGTAACGCATATAGGTTCAAAAGTTTCAATTTTGTTTAATCACTCTCACTTCACTTCGGCTGTCGAGACTCACATACGGTTGGGAAAATGATGAAATTTCCGCTTGTCGTTAATAAAATTTCAATTAACTACAGGAATCGAAAAAATCATAGCGGAAACGTCCAAACGAAAAACTCACAATCTACACAAGCATAAGCTCTCCTCCAGTGGTATAGCACAAACAACAACACGGGAACTCTCGCTTCGTCCCATTATCCTTCGCGGGTGACGCTTTGCCATCACTTACACAAGTTGAAGCTCATCTACACAGATATTCACACACACCAATAAGTCATTGAGCGTAGTCACATGTGCAGGTTTGCTCAATTCCCCCCATAATGTGTTCGTGTGTGTGAGTTTCTGTTCACTGTTTTCCACCGCGCGTCCGCTTTTGGGTATAGCTTTTCCTTTTATCCTCTCTCTTAACCACTCGAAATCGGAATCAGCATAATTCACCCCAGGAGGGTTTTTGGAAAGCAATCAATTTGCAACGGCAACGGGGACCAGAAATCAATCTCAAAAGCTATTTGCAAACATGCACTAGGCTTCATTCGTCACAAGTTCAGATCATAGAATGTTGTCACAGCGGTGGAATCACACAATCGGTGTGAGATTTATGCTTTCGAGTTGTGTCAATAAATAGACATTAATCCGTTCTTCGTCCAACCCGCTTGCACTGTGTGCAATTGTCGGACGGTTACTGTCGCTTTATTAGCACTCATTTCATAACTCAGTTTGGGGTCGGGAATCGGGTACCGGGACGCGTCTCAAGCATAAAAGTTTATCAGAGAAGCGCTCCAGCTGAGTTGCTTGTGCCGTTGGTCCAGTCTGGAAGGAGGAGGAAGATTTGATTATGAGAAAGAAAACTGTATTTCACTGAGAGATTTCCCACCATCTTCGAAATGCATACATTTGATCATTGTGATTGTGATTGAATCGGGTTCAGGATAACTGATAAGGGAAGGTAGATTGAGTTTTGCTGATATTTTTTTCTTTGCTTTGAACCAAGCCGTACAATTACGTTAAACTTAAATTGTTCTTCCAATGTTTCCTTTTTCATCTAGAGATACACATTTGTTTTGCTATAATTTCATATAACATTGTATTGGCAGCTGTAAAAAATCGTATTATCAGTTCGCAGACAAATATCACATCAAATATCATAATATCATATCAGTCTGAGTTGCAGAAACGTGTGAGAACGAAGAATAAAGATAAATATGAGAGTCTGAAAGCGGAAACGAGATAAGAATAAAATGAAGAGAAAGGAAAAAAATAGAACGAGAATGAGAATATGATAGGGTATGAAAGAAGTAGAGAGAACAAGCAAAGAAGAATGGGTATTTTCTAGCAAACCCGACATGAAATAGTGAAAACGGAAAAGAATGCAACAGAATGAAAACGTGTGAACGGAGAATAAGAGAAAAAAGGGTTAGAACAAAATAAGAGAGTGAGAAAGAAAGTGAGATACAGAAAATAAACTATGAAAATGCTAGGCGGAAAGAACGAAATGAATAGTGGAGAAGATAAATGAAGAAATATGATGGAACGACGAAAAAGGGCGAAAAAGAAAGAGTAAATGGGAAGTAAACTCAACAACAGACGAGTTCAGAGAGAAATGAGAGTGTGTATGTTTTAGTTCTCTCTTCTAATCCTCTTTCTGCTAATATTTTTGTTTTGTTTGCGCTTGCTCAGTTTTGCTCAAAATGTCGTCGAAACTAGAAGCATTTCGCGAGCGCGTTGTACAGTTCTACGAAATGCACAGGAACTTCGGCAAAAAGTATATGCACATTCCTGGAAGCGATCGATACTATTCCATGGATAGCTATACTGCATCTTTGAACATAAAATATAAGTTTAAACACAAGTTTGAACATAAAGTACATTGCCATTCCCGAGAAAGGTATTTCTATGACATTTTCAATCCATCTGGTTTGGCTATGATTTGATGTGACGTAATTATGTAAACGGGAACTAACATCTACTCGACGGAATAAAAATCCGAAAATATCATGTTGCCCAAGTACAATTAACTGGACCGGCAATACATTCTATTATTTATCGAATGTCGAATAACCGTGAGAACTCTTCTAGAATCAATCAACCCGGCAATTCAACGCGCGTAGTCTTCATTCAACTCCAATCGCGATGGCGGATAGTTTTCTTTTGGAAATGGCTGAGAAAATAACCCAAAAAATTCTTTTAAAACCAATTAGACGAGTGATATATTCCGTTATTCAAAGCGCGTGGTCTTTATTCAATCCCAATCACAGGGAATTATTTTTGGGAAACTTGAGAAGGTAAACAAGATAATTCCTCTAAAATCAGTTGACCCGGCGGTATATTCTGTGAATCATCACACGTAGTCTTCATTTAACTCCTATTGCGGCGACGGAGGGTTATCTTTAGAAAACCTGAGAAGATAATTCCTCTGAAATCAATCGACCCAGTGAAACCGTTTTGTCTCAAATTCCGAACACTTAAGCTTTGGTGGCCATTAAATAGTGTCTCATTACTCAAAATGGTACTTTATCGCGAAATTAATTTGATTTTAAAAAAAATGAAATAAAATAAAATTTGTTTTTTGGATTGTTTTTCGATGTTTGAGAGTACATTAAAAAACTCTAATATGACTAATTTATCTGTCTATGATTAATGATTTCTATCATTCACTGGAACAAATCCTCACTTGCTTCCCTCCAGCCTTGGATCTATGTTCCGATTTTTCAATCATTTGATCTTTCCTTCAAAAAATTATAGCTCGAAAACCAGTTATCTGATTGAAATATAATTGAAATTCTTTGTTTGTTGACCGTAAAATTGTTGGTGCAATTTTAGTTCCGTTGATTCCGTTCATTTATTTTCGATGCTAAGAATGCACCTCGCAAAGCTTCGCTCGTCGTCGCATTTGTCGATAAACCCTCAGAAATAAAAGTTAATCGACTCGTTACCGCTGGTTCGCTAAACATTGCACAAAATCATAGAAGGTCGAGGCAGTGGTCGGTGAATTTGGCGTGGAATAGCTCCTTATAATTCAAAATCGGAAGTTGCTGATTGAGTTTGGTTTAGAAGTGGGTCAGAGCAAATCTTTTCGTAAAATCCTTCCGTGTTAATGAACGCGAAGCTGCCTCAATTTTTCCACAAGGAACGCTTACAAACACTCTTGAATCCACTGATAAGGCTCCATTTTCGAGATCTCACCGCAATTGTGGGTGAACTTCATGTTTAAAATTTTAATTGGAATTTAATGCTCAGAGCAAAACAGACACCCAGATACATGTTTCGCTGTTGAGGTCTGAGGGAATCCTAAGCAGGTTTCAGTCGAGTGCAAATAACATATAGCCATACTTTTCGTCAGTGCCGAAGGTTTGCCCTGCTAGTTCTGGGCGATATCGAGTTCGAGGAAACTGACTGAGTACTCTTTTTGAGTACTCTTTCAATATTATAAAGATAGAACTCCGAAACACTCACTCTCTGGGTGAGCTCATTCTCCCTGAGCCATCATTCCACAAAAAGAAGGCTGGGAGGTTCTTCTAAGTAGACGACATCAGTAGCAGCAACAGCAGCAGTGTATGGGGTGATAATGAACTTGTTGACATACGCTATCGTATTGTTATGAGCCAACGGAGAGCATCATTTGGGATAATGTAACGGGGAACAGCATGCGTTGGCGAATAGAGGGACTCCTTCGAACTAGCAGTAAGAAACTGGATAGCATGTTGTTGCTTCGAGACTAGACGACGACAGTTGGCGCTCCTTGATGGGTGTCTGTAGCAATGGACCGTTTGTAACCATGACGCTAAGTGAAACTGGAGAAGATGAAGAGAGTGGAAATTACCATTATCGTGATCGAAGAAATAGCCCCAAATAATATGAACGTGAAACGTAGATAGTATCGCTTCTTTCGAATATCGTCAATACGCTTGAAACGATTACAAAATGATCAAATTTTATATTCGTCAAGATTATTTTTTTCACACGTTTCACACTCCGAGTTTTGCTTGCTGCGCTTTTCATTCAGCCCGCCTCAAGAGCGTTTGCACAATGGGCCTGATCACGAACATCACTGTCACAAACGCTCTCACGCCACTTACACTTCACTTAATCTTTTTGTGTCTATCATCATTGTCACGGACAGTTGCGTGTATAAATAAACTCCGTGAAGTGAAAGAGTTCATTCCCGTTTATAAGAGGCATGTCAGTTGCATAATTTCGGGCGTTTGAACGTTATATCGGTTGCATAATTTCGGACGTTTGAACGTTATGTAGGTAAAATTAATAAGTGTATGAGATAATATTCCATTTAATTGAACGTATGTTTTAGAATGACAAGTTTGCGATCGATGATTCGGTATTTCAATGCCAACTAATCGGACTCATTCCATGAATCATTTCCTTGGTGCGTTAGTTTGCTGATTCAAACGCTGGTTCAAAGATGAGGAGGAATACTTGGTTGCTCTTGAATGATGTAGTTGTTGAACATATGGGAATGTAATTTTATTTCCTCTTTCTATAAATTACTCTAGAGATAAAGCATGACTATCATGAGTTTAATAATCGATATCTCGCATACTCTGGTACTCAGCTCTGTCTTACTCGTTTGAATAGTCAGAAGTATTTTAGTATAGGTCAACGTTAGAATAATTTTTTTAAGAACCGTTTCTACAATTTTGATGAATATTTTCTAAATTTCAGAATAAACCCGAATTTATCCATCTCATGATCAGTATAATATGATTTACTCCCATATGGGATTCTGAAGTTTAATCCTCTTATCCTTCCCATTCTCGTGTAATTTGATATACGGGACATGAGGTTTGATGTAATTATTTAAACAGAAACTGGTCAGTAGCGTCGGTCAGAAGCATAATTTTCATATGAAACACCTGATGAGTTTCAAGGAATTTGCCAAAAGAGTGAAATCGACAAATGACAAAACATGAGTATTTTTGATTCGAATGAAAGTGTGTATTCCGTTTGGGTTAGAGGAAATATGAGTTTTCCACAGCAATTGGGAATTTTTTGACTTAAGCGTAACTTTTGAAAAGGGCGTATCGATTTGAGTAAGAGAAATCTTTGATAATTTATATCTCAAAAACTATGAGTCGTACCGAAATAGTGTCTTAGAAAGAGTTATAGAGTATTGATGGTTGAATATGAAAAAAATGTACACTGAGAAAAAAAATTAGTACTCTTTTTTTTTACAAAATAAAAATTCAATTTGCAATATCCAAAATACATATTTTTAATTTTTTTAAAATTGTTTTCATACAAAATAGAAGTCATGCAGAAAATTAAAAAAATGGACCCAAGATGTTAAAACTATTTTTGACAAAACTTGTCGAACATCGAATTTTTGGGAATTTTCGAAACTTCGAATTTTTGTATGTTACCAATCATTCTTAGCCACAAAATATGAATTCTGATGTGATTTAAAACAAAAAAGGTTATTATCAATCTCCTTCTAAATGCAACCATTCTCGAGATACTTGAAAAAATATTTCTAATTTATTGTCTTTTTTATAGTAAATAATCCCTTTTAATATGTTTGTCGTGTTATACCGTCATGTTCATGAAATTTTATGAATTTGCTTATAATTTCCAACAACTTTTCCATCATCATGGTTCATTTTTTGACTCAAGCGTAACTTTTGAAAAGGGCATATCGAAATTATAAGCGAATTCATAAAATCTCATGAACATGATGGTATAACACGACAAACATATTTAAAGGGCCTATTTACATTTAAAAAGACAATAAATTACAAATATTTTTTTAAATATCTCGAGAATGGCTACATTTAGAAGGAGATTGATAATAACCTTTTTGTTTTAAATCACATCAGGATTCATAATTTGTGATTAAAAATGACTGCCTTTTTTTGTTTTAAATCACATAATTTGTGGCTAAAAATGATTATTAACATACAAAAATTCGAAGTTTCGAAAATTCCTAAAAATTCGATGTTCCACAAAGTTTGTCAAAAATAGTCTTACCATCTTGGGCCCATTTTTTAAATTTTCTGCATGACTTCTATTTTGTATGAAAAAATTTAAAAAAAATTTAAAAATATGTATTTTGGATATTGCAAATTGAGTACATTTTTTTTTCTCAGTGTATATTTTTTTCATATTCAACCATCAATACTCTATAACTCTTTCTGACACTATTTCGGTACGACTCATAGTTTTTGAGATATAAATTATCAAAGATTTCTCTTACTCAAATCGATACGCCCTTTTCAAAAGTTACGCTTGAGTCAAAAAATTCCCAATTGCTGTGAAAAACTAATATTTCCTCCAGCCCAAACGGAATACACACTGTCATTGGAATCGAAAATACAAGTTTTTAAAATCTGCATTTTTAGGACGATTTCATTTGGAATTGCTGAAAAGCAGAAAATGATTCAGATTTTTTTTTAGACGGATATCAAAATTATGGAAAAAGAACTAGAGAATAATTTAAAAATTATCAATTTAAACGCTTTGCAATAATAGATTCATTTTTTCCTTATTTGAAACTTAAATATTCTTTCATTCAAAGTATGTCTTCAAAACAATATCGTTGAAAATATCTATAACGTAAAAACAAAAGAACAATGGCCTTATTCGATGGAACTATCGTCCTGATTCGGGTCTTGTCCACCAATTGCGAATGTTTGAATTACATAAACCAGCTCTGCAATGTTGGAAAAACATTACAGTTACTATTTTATATTCAAAATATCAACAAATCAATATTATACATAATCAATCATAATTATCGTTTTGGGCCAGTGGCTTCCATTGTCATTTTATGGGGTTTCAACTCTCTGTTAGTTTAATCCTTAAAATAGAAAAAAAATCCTATTCATTTAGGACAATCGAAATTAGACTTTTTACCATGTTTCAATCGGTCTACGGGAGATACATTTTTAGTCCTCAATTACAACCCATAGCGCCTTTATCGAATCCAGATAAACAAATTTACGTCCTCAAGATACGTCAGGATTTCGTTCTAAAAATGCCACCAAGCGGGTAAATTGATGTTTGTTTATCTTTTCTTTCTTAAAAAGCAAGAACGATTCAAAATGTTAGCAAAAAAGCTAAATAAATCCGAAATTAAACTTACTCCATTCCGCGTGACTAGCTTTTACCATCTAAAACACAAGTGACAACTATAGGGTAACACGGGGTGATTTGGTCATATGGGGTGATTTGGACCACCCCTTTATCTCAAAAAATACCGCACAACTTGGATTTTTTATAATGTCATTTCCTTCTATTGTTGAGCCGTATGTACCTAAAGTAAACAACCTTTGGTAAAACTTCACAAGTAGAGGGAAACGGGAGCATAAACACAGCAAGCACTTTGATCGTCAAAAAATGTGAGTTTTCCGATAGTAGTTTTAAGGTTTTTCCCGCTTATTTAACAAACTTTTCATGTATCGTGCAGTATGTATCGTGCAGTACAGTTCTGTCCTACAGAAGAGGAACAATTTGATGTAGCGGAACTGTAAGTTTGATAACAATAAATGAAATTAATTGCATTTTTATTTTTGCGTGTTGTGTGGGGTGACATGGACACGTTTCTGTGGGGTGAATTGGTCTTTTTGGTTTGAGTCAGATTTGAGACTTTTTTTGTTCTAATTGATTCCAGATGCCTCTGAATTACAAAAAGAGGATGGACAGACAACGTTGGAAGAAGGAGGGGCTTGGAATGCAACGCAGGCCATTGAGAACAGATTTTCTTTGACGAAGCATCAAAAGTGTTTGAAAATGCACGACCAACAGTGAAAAGATTCATGCAGAATTCGAGATGGTGTCAATCCAACTTTTCTGTTCTGGAATCTGGCTAAGACACCTGGTATCGATCCTAAAACATTGTTACTAATTGTAACATTATCCCAAAATACTTTACATAAACATAAGTATGTTTTTTTTCGATGAAACACACACTGGACCAAATCACCCCACATCAAATTTTAATGTCAAAAATCATCTCTTTTATTTTATGATATATTTGGTAGATTGAAGCTTTATATAATGATTAAACATTATTTATTGAGAGAAAACAAGTGTAGCTCAGTATACAATGTGACATTTTTTATTTAGACCGTATTGGTTTGGAAATATTAGGCGATTTGCTTAGGTGGTCCATATTCCCCCCTTTTCCCCTAATTGTTTTTCCCCGTGACGTGACAGTATCGTGATTTTCATAATAACACCGAGTTCATCGAAGTTGTCAGTTGTTGGATGAACTCTTCCGGATGCTACACGCACGGTGACAGCCGTAATAACGTTGTATACATTTCACTTCGTTTTCACCGTGAAGTGAGGTTCGTGATCAGGCCCAATATCAGTGTTGGTCCCAGCTTCCACAGATACTTATTGTATAAATAGAAAATAGTCAGAAATTCGACTAGAAAGTAGTCACGTTTTGTAATAGATCCGAAATCAAACCATATATGAGGGACTCAGAAGGAATGGGGTGTAAATGACCCGATCGATTTCTCTTCATCAATTTTTTATTTAGTTAATGAGCCTGATCACGAACATCACTGCCACGCACGCTTTCACGTCACTTACACTTCACTTAATCTTTTTGTGTCTATCATCATTGTCACGGATAGTTGCGTGTAAAAATGAATTCCGTGAAGTGAAAGTGTTCATTCCCGTTTATAAGAGACATGTTGGTTGCATAATGTCGGGTGTTTGAACGTTGTGTCGGTTGCATAATTTCGGACGTTTGAACGTTATGTAGGTAAAATTAATACAGCATATGAGATGATATCCCATCTGATTAATCGCATATTTTAGAATGACAAATTCGCGATTATACCTCAATGATTAGTTTGCTGAATCAAATGCTGGCTCAAAAATGAGGAGGAATACTTGGTTGCTCGGGAATAATGTAGTTGTTGAACTAGAGATAAAACATGACTATTATGTTTAATAATCGAAATCTCGCACACTCTTGTACTTAGCTCTGTCTCACTCGTTTGAATGGTGAGAAATATTTAGAATAATTTTTTATGCACCGTTTCTACAATTTTGATGAATAATATTATCTTCCATATTTCAGAACAAACCCAAATTTATCCACCTCACGATCAGTATAATCTGAGCTACTCCCATATGGGATTCTGAAGTTTAATCCTCTTATCCTTCCCGTTCTCGTGTAATTTGATATACGGGACATGTGGTTTGATTTAATTATTTAAACAGAAACTGGTCAGCAGCGTCGGTCAGAAGCATAATCCTCATAGAAAACATCTGATGGGTTTCAAGAAATTTGATAAAAGCGGAAAGTGATTCAGATTTTCTTTAGACTCATATCAAAATTATGGAAAAAACTAGAGAAGAATTTAAAAACAGTATCTTGTGAATGCTTTGCAATGATACTCATTTTTTCCTTGTTTGAAACTTATTATCACTTTTTTAATATTCTATTCATTCAAAGTATGTCTACAAAACAATACCGTTGAAAATATCTATAACGTAAAAAGTTATAACTATCGTCCTGATTCTGGTCTGGTCCGCCAATTGTGAATGTTTGAATTACAAAAAAACAGCTCTGCAATGTTGGAAAAACTTTACAGTTATTATTTTATATTCAAAATATCAACAAATCAATATTATACATAATCAATCATAATGATCGTATTTGGGCCAGTGGCCTTCATTGCCATTTTATGGTGTTGCAACTCTCTCTTAGACTAATCCTAAAAATAGAAACAAAAAAAATCTGTTCATTCAGGACAATCGGAAGTAGACCTTCGCCATGTTTCAATGGGCTTACGTGAACTACATTTTTAATCTTTAATTACATCCTATAGCGCGTTTACCGAATCCAAATAAACAAATTTACGTCCTCTGGATACGTCAGAATTTCGTTCTAAAAATGCCACCAGCCGGGTAAATTGCTGTTTGTTTATCTTTTGTTTCTTAAACAAAACAAGACAATATTCAAAATGTTAGCCAAAAAGCTAAATAAATACGAAATAAAACATACTCCATTCCGCGTGACTAGCTTTCACTATCTAAAACACAAGTGACACATATACCAGTTTTTCCCCGTGACATAACAGTATCGTGGTATTCATAATAACACCGAGTTCATCTAAGTTGTCACGACGGATGAACTCTTCTGGATTCTACACACACGGTGACAGTCGTAATAAGGTTGTATTCAATTCGCTTCGTTTTCACCGTGAAGTGACGTTCGTGATCAGGCCCAATAACTCAACTGCAAAAACGTTTCAACTTGACTTTGCTATAGAATCCGATAGGTTCTGATCTATCTTCCACATTGTCAAATATAGCTGAGAGTAAGTTTGCAGCTAAGCTATGACCTACAAAGAGAGTCGATGTAGAGAAATCGATTATGTCACTTACATCCCTTTCATTTTGAGCCCCTCATGTATTTTTTATTTAATATTTTGTAACTGTCAGTCTCAGTCAATCAGCGCTTTCCTGATAAAAAGCTCAATGTCGTTTGACAGCAAATTGTCTGGAAAACATGTATCTTTCGACGGTAGAAATTTCACGTTTCACGTTGATCCGTTTTGTTTTGAAAAAGTTGTGCAGGATAGGATGAAGGCCGATAGAAGACATTTGATTCTGGACACCCACATTAAAAATCCAGCGTGATCAGCTGCTCAAATCACGAAATCGCTGAAGGCGGCTAAATCGAAGGTGTATGATGTGCTGAAACGTTTCCGTGAACGTACAACTGTTGTTCTTATGGATCAAAGGACGCGTCGTAGTGGAAATTACGATCGGAAACTGAGGCTGAGGTATCGAGAACAATTATGTCTCGGACTGCGACATCGCCAAAATACACAACCCTACCAATGTACCATACGGAGGATCCGTATGCGAGAAGGTTATCGTAATTTCCGTGCCTGCAAACAACCAAACAGGACGCTGAAACAAAATCTGGTGGCCAAAAGATGCGCAATGTTGCCAAAAGATGCGAAAGTTGAACAAGAAAGTTTCGACGAAGTACGAAAGATGCATACTGAATGATGACGAAACGTATGCGAAGATGGATTTTTGACAGCCCCCAGGTCGGAAATTCTATGAGCCACTGCCAGAGGAAATGTCCCCAGTAAATTTAAATTCGTTTTCGCTCATAATTTTCCAGGAAGTTCTTAATTTGGGAAGGGATTCGTAGCTATGGACAGAAAACCAAGGTGGACTGTGGACTCGAAAATATATAGAGGAGAGTGCTTGCAGAAAAGTTTCCTTCCGTTTATTAAGATTCCAGTGACGTTTCGGCCAGATTTGGCAAGCTACAGTCGAGAGTTGCTTCTGTGGTACCGTGCCAATGGGGTCGATTACATTGGCAATTCTGCCAATTTCCCACCAATTCCGCCCAATCGAAAAATATTGGGCAATTGTCAAGCGGGAATTTGGAGAAGGGTGCCAAAGTGACTCGGGATGCTGCAACATGAAGAGATCGTTGAATAAAATAGCCGTTGAGGTTAACCAACAAAGAGTCTAAACTTTCATGGAGAGTATCAGAAGAAAAGTACACATATTCATCAAAACTGTTATGGAATATTTTATTCAATATTCTTTCTGAAAAGATTATCTGCATTTTGAAATGAATACATTTATTGTACCTTTAACCAATCCCATGATACAACTGATTTTGAGATTCCGGAATCTAAGTGACTCAAGCTTTATTCGAAAAATGCTTCTTCGCCAATTTTATTAGAATACTAACTGACCCGGCAAACTTCGTGCCGCACAAAATTGATTTTTTGCTACGAATTCTTTCGATCATTCACATTTTCTTACTAAGTGACGTTGATTAATCACAGAACTCTTCATTGTTTGATCTTCTAATTGACCATTCATAATTTCCTTTTACTATAAATTATCTAGTATTTCTATCAGAAATCGTCATTATAATATAAATTTTTTTACAGACACAATTTTCGCTCAAGATTCTTGATTCATTTGCAAATAACATGTTTCTCTGTTACATGGAATACAGATTTGATCCAGAGAAGTAAATTTTCATCAATATTTTTTCCACCTGAGAATCCATTGTCATGTTCGCTACACATGAACGGAACACGAAGCTTAAGCCATAACATTGATCTACGGGCAGAGCAAATACAACAAAATAATGCCGGCTCAAATTTGACCATCCTTCCTCTGGTTTTGCGCTTACCAACACATTTGGCTTTCCATTTTTATCTATATAGAAGATGATTACCGGCGAATGACCACAACGCTGGCTCGTAGAAATCAGGAAGTACATTTTTTCAATAACATGGCCTCCAAAAAAAAAATCCAACTGCGTAAATAGTAAAAATTCACAAAGCAAGCACTTTGATTGGAAGAAAATGTAAGTTTCTCAATCGTGGCTTAATAGTTTTTTTTCCACTGATCAAACTTTCGTATATCGTGCAGTAAAGTTCTGTGCGCCTACAGAATAGGAACCTTTTTTGTACAGCGAAACTGTAAGTTTGATAACAATAAATGAAATAAATTGCATTTTAATTTTTGCATGGTGTGTGGGTTTCACGGACATGTTTCTGTGGGGTGAATTGGTCATACAGGTTTGAGACTTTTCTTTGGTCTAATTGATTCCAGATGCCGCGGAATTACAAAAAAAGGATGGGCAGACAACGTTGGAAGAAGGAGAAGCTTGAAAGAGCAATGCAGACCATCAAGTTTATCTTTTTTCTTTGAACAATGCATCAAAAGTGTTTTAAAATGCTTGAACAACAGTGAAAAGATTCATGCAGAATTCGAAATGATACAATTACTTTACATAAACCAAATCACTCCACAGACTGTCCACTTCACCCCGCATCAAATTTTCCTATCCAAAAATCATCTCCTTTATTTTATTATATATTGTTAAAGTCGTTAAAGTTACAGTTTCTCCTGCAGTGGCACAAAAAAGTCGGATCTTATGGCTGTAGTATTCCCCAATAATGGGGACCGGAGAGAGCATTATTTCTGTGAAGTCAACCAATAATTTCAAAAGGCCATAAAGCGCACTAAACGCAGCTATTTTCGGAAATAAAAATTTCACATAGATGAATAGTACATCACCTTCAGTAAACTATAACGAATACAAAAATTTTGATGGTTTTGTTACGCATAAGTTGAAAAGTTGAACCCTATTCTATATGACGTTTTATCCAGTCACTGTCGAGTCGAGCAAAATATCTTTTTTTCAGTACACGAGCGTCAGTTAAATGTTTTATTTGGTAGATTGGGAAAGTGTTCTTTCATAATTTCCGTTAGTCTGTTTAGAGATGAACCAGCCTTTGGCTGAAAATCTCTTTAATAAAGAAAGAAAAAAAAAAAAATTTCCATTAGTCAGTACGAATTTTTACATTTGTTTGTTTATAATTGTTTATAATTTCTTTGGAATGCCCATTTTCTCTGGTAGTTGTTTATAAATAAAATAACGATTATAAACATGGAATACAGATTTGTTTGTGGCTTGGTGACGTTTTGTTTTCCGGGATAGGGCCCATTGTTTTATAGGTCACACGCCTGTTGGATGGAACGTATAAGCAAAAGAATATAAGAATGTCTCTATGTCATTTGCTAGTAACTTCAAGTGACACATGGTGAAATATTTGAAATATTTGTAAAAGTCTTTCCATATTTCCGATGAGTCCAATCGTCTACGATATAGTCCGTTCTGAATCCTTCCTTTGTAGAGCGATATTCAAGGCCAATTCTCTGTCTTTTCTCTGATTGGCTTGGTGATGAAAACTAGAATTAACATAATTGTTAAAAAAACCAACAAAAAAAACATTATTTTCTCCTTTATCTAACAAAACCCTAAGAATCCGTTCAAACACAAACAGATATTCTAGTAATATTTAGGGGAGAGTCGGGAAAGACGGACACACCTGTATAATTGATAAATTCCTTTTTTATTTGAAGAGGAGGCGATCGGGCGTAGTGGTAAAAACCAAACCTCTCACGCTAAGGGTCACTAGTTTAATTCTCACTCCCAACATTCTTCCAAAAATGGAAGTAACAGTGACGAAGGGAGAAAAAAAAAATTTAATTTTAATGATGTACAAACTTGCAATACAGTGTATCAATACCTTTGACACTTACTGTGTATACCTAGCTGGCTTTCTGCTAAAATTGTAAATAAAAACAAAAAAGTAAAGGGTGTGTCACATCAAATTGCATCACGGAAAAAACGCTGTAGAAATTCGCCCAGTAGACCGATCCTTTTGAAAATTTTAGACAGTAAAATAAAAACTATTAAACATCTTTTGGCATTTTCCATTTTTCATACTTTGAGCCCAAGCCCGTATGCTCGTACCTTCCTCTTTACCCCGTCCATAAGGTTCTGTACAACGTCAGGTTGTAGTTTTTTTTGAACAGAAATCCATTTTCTCTTGAAGTTCGCCTCCGATTTGACAACTTTTGGGTTCTTCCGGAGGGCCTGCTTCATAATCGCCCAATATTTCTCTATTGGGCGAAGCTCCGGCGCGTTGGGCGGGTTAATTTCCTTTGGCACGAAAGGTGATTCCGTTGGCTTCGTACCACTCCAACACGTCCTTTGAATAGTGGCACGAAGCGAGATCCGACCAGAAGATGGTCGGGTCCTCGTGCTGCTTCAATAGTGGTAGTAAGCGCTTCTGTAGGCACTCCTTAAGGTAAACCTGCCCGTTTACCGTGCCGGTCATCACGAAGGGGGCGCTCCGCTTTCCGCAAGAGCAGATCGCTTGCCACACCATGTACTTTTTGTCAAACTTGGATAGTTTCTGCTTGCGAATCTCCTCCGGAACGCTGAATTTGTCATCTGCGGAGAAGAACAATAGGCCCGGCAGCTGACGAAAGTCCGCTTTGACGTAGGTTTCGTCGTCCATTACCAGGCAATGCGGCTTCGTCAGCTTTTCGGTGTACAGCTTCCGGGCTCGCGTCTTCCCCACCATGTTTTGCCTTTCGTCGCGGTTAGGAGCCTTCTGAACCTTGTATGTACGCAGGCCCTCCCGCTGCTTGGTCCGCTGGACGAATGAACTTGACAAATTCAGCTTATTGGCGACATCCCGGACCGAACTTCTCGGATCACGTCTAAACTGCTTAACTACGCGTTTGTGATCTTTTTCACTGACGGAGCATCCATTTTTGCCGTTCTTCACTTTCCGGTCGATGGTTAGGTTCTCGAAGTATCGTTTTAGTACTCTGCTGACCGTGGATTGGACGATTCCCAGCATCTTACCGATGTCCCGATGTGACAACTCCGGATTCTCGAAATGAGTGCACAGGATTAATTCACGACGCTCTTTTTCGTTCGACGACATTTTTCCAAATTTACGAAAAATTGACAGTGAAGCATGGCCAACGTGATCTATACACTCTTATCTGATTTTAAAGCGAAAGCTGAAGATATAATTCCTAAAAATTTAATTTCTACAGCGTTTTTTCCGTGATGCAATTTGATGTGACACACCCTTTAATCTACAAAGAGCAGCTCGATGTAAATTTTCATATGGTTCTCATTGTTATCGAGCAATTTTTTGGGGTATTTTTCGTTACGTGAGTGTTTTACCATCTTTTCTCTTCCAGTTTATCGAATCAGTGGTGAAGTTTTCTCATTTTTACTCCAGGAATATTGATGAAAATAAAATTCTAATCAAGTCGGGTAAGACGGACACTCCACCGGCTAGAGACAAAACTCTTGTTTTAAAAACAGTTTGATTATCTTCTCCTTTTTTTCTTAATAGATGCCCACTAACTACGTTTGTAAGTGCAACCAGATATCATAGACGAATCAGCAGAGAGGTTTTTAAAACGTAATCCGAATGCCGGAAGCTATTTTAGACATGAAAAAATGAGAAAAATTACAAGCCCTTCTAGGCCCTTGTTGTTCGATCGTTTTTAAGGCTTACATGAAGACCTTCAAAACTTATCGAGTACATAAGCTTGAATTTTCAGTTAGTGTCCATCTTTCCCACCCCACCTTTCCATCTTTCCTGCCAAATGTCCGTCTTTCCCGACTCAATCTTATTTTTTCAAAAATGCCGGACTTCATTTTGCAAAATGTCTGCCTCAAAGACAAATTTTATTATAAAAAGAGAACTAGACTATCAATTTGTGTGAGATAGCTATGTATTTTTCGTAAAATTCATGAAAAAAATCAACGTTTTCTTAAGGTGTCCATCTTTACCACCCTTCCCCTACAATCTACCAGACTGGTTTCACACCGCCATTCGTCTCCATGAACATGTGCATAAAAGGAAACGCACAGTTTTTCACTGGAGAGTAACATTTACACTAAGAATGATTAATAAACTCATGTAAACAGCTGTAAACATAATTTTTTGTCAAAAGCCATTAAAAAGTATCACGCGCTAGAGAAACCCCAATCTTGAAGAATTTTTTTTTCCAAACTTCGATTTTCGGGAAAATGACGGAAAATTGTAAAAAATCGTCAAACGGAAACATTGGCCAAAACCTGCATTTTTATTCCTGTAGGTGGTGTTATAAAATGGTTTTTTGTTTTCCTATATCACAATGTGTGTTCTTCTAGTATTATTGCTCAATAAAGTTATACATATTTGAATTGAATTGATGGTAAGTGCTAGCTAATAAATTAAACTACAGTTTGGTGTTTGGTGCTTTCTAAAGACATGAAAAGTTATCTAGGTTGCTGTTTTTAGAACGTTAGAAAGTTAATGAATGATCACATCAACTGTTTTCGCTATCTGGTCTAACTGGACAATGGAAGAACAGAAGGAATAGTCTTACGCCTAAATGGCTACCGTGTAAATGTAGCATATGCAATGATATAGAAGGAATACTCTTACGCCGAAAAATGGCAACTGTGTAATGTGCTAATTATAGATACGTGTAACATGTACACGATTCACATTCGGCTCTGTATGATCACGACCCTCAATGTTCCATTCTGGAATACTGTAGGCCATTTTCTACGAAGTTTATCTTCAAGTTTATCCAAAATCACTGAAAAAGGACTTATAAAACCCACACATATAGTGTCTTTCGATGCTATATTCTGACCTTAGATTTAATTGATTTGTCAAGCCGTTTAGAACAGGATTGTCTAAGGGACCTTCAGCCAGGTTGATGTTTAATGAAAATTAATGATTTATTCAAAAAAAAAAATAATGCAATGGTTATTATATACCATTTACCCGAAACACATTTAGCCGAAAGTGACAAATACCCGAATTTCGTTAACCAGAATATAACATTCACTCGAATTCACGAATGAATTTCGGGTAAATGTTCCAGAATCGTACACAATATGCAATAAGTAGGGGATGTTCATTTGCCTCTGAACGCAGAATAACAGATTGGATGAAACCCAATGGTTTGGAACAGTGAGGGCCTGACCACGAACGTCACTTCACGGTTAAAACGAAATGAAGTGCATATAATCAATTTCGTTTTCACCGTGAAGTGACGTTCATGATCGGGCCTTCATTCTACAGATTTTTCAGAATTGGATTGCGCGTTCAGGTTCTAGATTATATATTTTGAGCGTTGAAAACAAATTAGTATAAGGGACTTTCTCTCGTGTAATCAGATTTTCGGCCGTAGGTCTCTGATTTTCTATATTCATATATTTGCGAATAATATTAAACTTTCGTCTCATATTTCTGCATTCTAACAGAGTTTTTATAAATAATATTTTTTAGATTTTTCACAAAATCTATTTGCACCTTTTTTCATTATTTATATTAATTTATATAATATAATCTTATAATCATTAATCGTTCATAAATTACTGTGTCCTACAATTTGCTTAAAACTTCATAGTATCGTTTAGTTGATCTTTTTTTTTCTCAATTCGTGAAATAAAATGATTCCTAATTTCAAAGCTTTTTTTCTACAGCAGGTAGAAACTATATCCTAACAATAGTGACGAAACATAAAAAAAAACAATGTGATGAGGATGGGGGACATAATCTATAACATTCTGTCTGTGTCTCGGTTCTTTCAACTACTTACATCGGTGTGTCCAACATTTCGACAATGAAGTTGTCCAAATGTTTGTCACTGAGCAATCGGATGAAGTTCAGATGGTCGAGACACTTGAGACTGATCGAACGCAGCGCAGGTAGCCTCAGCAGCAGCTGCGCGAACCTACCCTCCTCGGAAGGATGCTGCTGCTTGCAGTACTCGTCCAGGCAGGCGTAGATTTTCTCCCGCATGTGGTCGATTTCTTTTTGACTTTTCAACCCTCGGATGTCTAGCAATGTTATGAAGAATCGGTTCAATGCTAGGTATAACATTCTGAATGTGAATCACGACGAGAGTACTTACCAGGATTGAACAGTATAATGCCCTTCAGAACGCCGAGCTCCGCTCGTGTTACGTCCAGTCTCTTCATTTTGATACCGAGCTCGCAAAGGATACGATCGAACAGCGTATCCACCCCAGCCTGCTGGGCACTATTTCGATGCAGGGTAAAATTTGGACCTAGACACATCAATTGCGGCTGCCTAACCGATACCCGACTGCCATCCTGCGAACGTTCGGTTTCGATATACTAAAAAGTGTAAGCAATGAGTACCTCGAATAGGATCACACGCGTAAGGTACCCACCTCCATACTCCTCCAGGCGACCGCAGCAATTAGCATCTCATTCCAGCCGCACCGCAGCAGCATCACTTGATCGTCCCGATGGAGGTTGGTAAAGTTAGGCATTCGCCTAGCAAAATCTATCAGCTGGTAGATTTGTTTGTTCACCATCTGGCAGAGATGTGAAACGGCACCCTGGGAGTGGGGAAAGATATGGAAATGATAGATTATTGATAACACTAGTTATGGTACGATAAATAATAAGTCACATAAATAATAAGTCACAGATTTCAGATTTCAATTCCGAGTTCTAGTGATCAGAATTTTCATTCCAGTTCACAGTTATAAAGTTTTTGGATTTAAAATTTCATGTCAGCGATTGAGGTTGCGATCCTGATTTCTGCCATACAAATGAACCATATCTGTTCTGTCTGCGAATCTGTTCTGTCGGGAATCTGTTCTGTCTGCGATTAGGACGATTTTTAGCGGCCTCGAAAAAACATTTCTGCATAACTCAAGAACAAATCAAGCAAATAGAGCCAAATTTGGCATGTGGAGGTTTTAGGAGGCAATAAATGTTTCTAGGACACTCCTCCCCTCTCTCTATTAAGGAATGGGGGGGGGCTGCCATACAAATGAAGCATAAATTTCTGCATAACTCAAGAACTAATCAAGCAAATAGAGCCAATTTGGCATGTTGAAGTTTTAGGAGGCAATAAATGTTTCTAAGGTGGTTAGACACTCCCTCTCTACAGGGGGGTGGTCTGAATAACTCGAGAACTAATCAAGCAAATGGAATCAAACTTGGTATTAGAGATTTTAGAGATCGATAAACGTTTCTATGGTGGTTCGACACTCCTCCTCCGACACATGTGGAGGTTTTAGGGAGCAAGAAACATTTCTATGGTGGTTAGATACCCCTTTCCTTCTCTCTTAGTGGGGAGCTGCCATACAAATGAAACACAAATTTCTGCATAACTCAAGAACTAGTCAAGCAAAAGGAACCAAATTTGGTATATGGAGGTTTTAGGAGGCAATAAATGTTTCTATGGTGATTCGACACACCTATATCTAAGGGCATGGGGACTGCCATACAAATGAAACACATACTTCTGCATAACTCGAGAACTGATCCAGCAAATGGAGCCAAATTTGGGATGTGAGGATTTTTATGTATGAGATATTTTTCTACGATTTCCCCTCCCTCCTCTGGAATGGATAGGAGGTTTCAACCAAACAAGACAATTGAAAATTATCGGAAAACTCTGAAGGAAAATGGAAAAATTCAATTCGCATATGTTCTACTATCACATATTGACAAGCGTTTTTAGTCCATTTGAAATTGATCTTCGTTCGGAAATGGATTTTAATGTGATAAAATGCACTCCAATATCGTCTTCTATCTATATAAATAAAAATGGATCGCCGAATGTTTTGATAAGAGCAAAACTTTAGAGATGAATCGTCTGATTTAGGGCTGTCTTTATTGTACCATATTTTCTGTATCAAACATTTAGTAGTATCATATTAAATATTTATTAGAAACATGTTATTTGCAAGTGGTTGAAAAATCTTGAACGAGAATTGTGTCTGAAAATAATCTGTTATTATAATGACGAGCTTTGGTAGAAGTACTAGGACTTTTATAGTTAAATGTTTTTTTTTTTCAATAAATGAACAATTCTGCGATTGGACCCATGAACAGCGCTTAATAAGAAAACATGGATGTGATAACGAAAAATAAATTTTGGGCGGGACGAAGTTTACTGGGTCAGCTAGTGATCAAATAAAAATCTTTCAGCTCTTCATATAGCATCGTGAATTCAGGTTTTTCAAATTGGAACAAACAAATCAGTTGATCTGAGGCAAAACATACGTCACACCGTCCGACGCGAATCCTTTCAGACGCTCCTTGTGAGGAATTCCGTCCTGACTGATCAATCATTACATTGTAAATGCATCATGATCTGCAGCACCAAGTCATACTGCGGCGTAAAAGCCGTCATGTACCTTAATGTTGCTTTGTTCGAATGTAAGAGATTTCACACGTGGAAAAAAACTGTACCAATCTGTACTTTTTGACGAAAGTCTGTACTCTGTACCGTACAGAATCTGTACCAAAAATAATGAAAAAATCTGTACCTTTCCAGATAAATCTGTACGTGTGGCAACACTGCTCAGGGGTATAAATGCCACACGCAAAAGCGCAATGTTTTTATTAATTTAACATTTCCCAAAAAACAGAAAGTGGGTTATATATGTGGTATAACCACAAGATTGACGCAGGACTGTCGTTGGATTAGTGATCACATTTGCTCGATGTTGCATCTAAATCAATTCTCAATGAACGGATGAATGAATTTTTGGGAAACAGATTAAAAACGAGAGCGTCACGTTGGAGGCACTAGATTTTGAGCCTCAATATCTCTTTGTCGACTGCACGAAATCGTTCATTCGAAAGATAAAATGTCTACGAGTTATATGCCTTGCAAGCAAAACTATTGATAGAGTCGTATGAACTGTAGATGTTTGAAGTCTCTATAATTCAAGACAACAACAACAACAACAAATAATTGAATCACAAAAATCTATAAATATTGGTACCTGCTTGAAATTTCATCTCAGTCATGATTAATATGCGGGTGATGCATGACACTGCTAGCAAAGCAGGCCGGCTTTGTGCACAACGTCGTCGAACAACTTGTATGTAGCGAAGGCAAATATTCAGCAGAAGAAGCAATAACGCAAACTGGTGCAAAATTTATTCTCCGCTTTCTCATGTTTGCCCTATACAGTAAAACCTGTTTTTGCGCGAATTTTTTTTGTGCGGTGTATGAAAAGAAGCATAATTGACGAAGTTATCGTCCATTTAGTTTTTTTCGATGGTTTATATGCATTTCAGTGCGAAAACAAAAATGAAATTGAACGGTGAATGGCGTGGATTTGAGTTACTTTCTTGGGGGGAATCTTTTTTTATGCGGTCCCTATCTATCGCACAAAAAAAGTTTTTTTCAAAATTTGTATCGAACACGATTTTTTGAAGCTGCTGGTGAAGTTTTGCACGATTTTCTTTATGCGACTTTTTTGTGCGGTCCCTATCCCCCGGACAAAAAAAAGGTTGGCCTGTACATAATACATTGCTCGTCACTAACTCTCAAACTCTTTCCTTTTGTGTGTGATATAATTTGTATACCATTTCCAATAGACAAAATATCTGTCACTTCCAATCAGTCTACATGAATTTCGCGCTCACTCTGCCCTTCCTCAAAACACCCACTTCCCGTTTTAGAAATAATCGAGACGCTCGGCGAGCGTCGAGCGGGAGTGAATTGTCTTTCTAAAGATTTATTTTGTTCCCCCAAAAAAGATTCCGAAAGACGTAATTTTACGTTCATCGCACTTGATTGAAGAAATTACAAAAATAATGCATTTGATCATAGTATTTGAAAAATTAAAGGAAATTTCGAATTCTGAGAAGAACTTTTCGATATTTGATGAATTTGATTTGCTGAAAACACAACAAAATCTCTCGTGTTGTGCGTGATCATGTTTAGCTTTTTTCGCAGTGTGCAGCGATTTCTTAGAATTTAGTTGACTTTTGCTTTCGGGCAGCCGTTGGTTGTCTTCTTCACACCAGCAAGTTTGAGTTTTATTTTTTGGAGTAGCGGTTGTTGTTTTCTTCTTTCCGGTAGCAGTAGATGCTTGAACGAACACGACGCACCAGTGCCCTTCGTTTGCACAAACAGGCTCTTAATGGTGACACCGTTCATCAGCGCTCTCTTGATGAACGAAGTTAGCTTCGCCACATTAATCTTGCAGTCAGCTTATATACAGATTTGTTTGATTACCTGTTTTCAAAGCAATTTTTAGGTTATTGCATATATTTTTAACGAGCATATAACGCGTAAACATTTTATCTTTCGGATGAAGTGGTTATCATACTACAGGTCGGACTTGATTATCCGGAGTATTGATTTTTTTTTCACTCCGGATAATCGAATCCTCCGGATAATCGAGTCATAAAAAATTTTTCTCTCGATAAACGTATTATAATTATGATTTGCACTTTTTTATTCAACGGTTTTATCCAGGTTGACCCGTTTGTATGTTTGTGACTTTGTAACTTTGTAACTTTGTAACTTTATATGAAGCGCTGTACCACATTAAAAGTAATTTAATCCCCTTCCTGTTGACCGATTGATTTAAAATTTGGAACACATCTTTATCTCTGGTGTCACTATAAAACTGCGTATTCGATAGTCTTGAAAACCCAAGATGGCGGCCACTACAAAATGGCGGATTACATATGTTCTCAAAACCCCATCAATATGGGTTTTCCCAAAACCTCATCAATATGGGTATCGAATGAAAGGGCTTGACCAATAGAACACAGTTATTTATGAAAAATGCACATCCAAAATGGCCGCCACCACAAAATGGCACCATATATATTTTTTTCAAAACCTTTTCAATATGGGTATTAAAATGAAGTTCTCGACTAGTAGAACATAGCAGATAGTGAAAAATCCAATTCCAAGATGGCCGCAGTCCCCAAACAACTAATTACTTTTTAAATGGTTTCATTCAGCTTGACCTGTTTGTATGTATGTTTGAATGTGTGTAGGGTTGTCCCACATTAATATGTAACCATGATAGTTACAATTCACAATCTCAATCAAAAAACTGACGAAAATCTGGTTTTTACAATTTGGTTTACGGGAGAGGTGGTCAAAGGTGACAAACAATTATCGACGACAACAAAAAGTGTGGATCCCCAAACGAACGGGAAGCCCCTATTAAATTTTAATCTCCGTCATTGTGGTTGGCTGGGTGAGAATAACCACTAGATGGCATCGATGGATAGGACTGGATGACAAGTTGAAATGGTAGGAAAGTGAAATGGTTGGAACGGACGAATTCGGGAAGAAGAAAAGAAGGAAGTTCGAGAAAGGAATTGGAAAAGAATTGCTCTCTCTTGGCTTTCGACCGCGGAAGCGTACACATCGATCGAAGTGATCAAGTTTTTATAAAAGTTTTCGTTGTGATAATACCACGTTTTGTCAACCGATTTATTGAGCGGTGAAACCGGCTGGAAAAGCCCTGGTCGCTGGCCGCAGAGGTGTCCAGCTAAGCATCAAGGACCAGCGATAAGAGTGTGCCTGCCTCGCCCCCATCAGCCCCGTGCTGGTACGGCTCACCGTAAAGGAGCTACGCAGGCCAGTTGTCACGAGTTGCCCGTCACGCTCCACTCGTTCATCGTTAAGGACGACACGGAGGTTGCTACCTTCCACCGAAGCCAAGATCCGGGGAAATCACCTCGTCATACCAGTCGGCCGTTCGCCGTTGCCAACCGCCATCTCGCCGATACCATTCCCGACGACGCCGTAGCCGATCACCACCCGCCAGTACCTGCCACCAACCCGAGTAGACGACCATTACCAAAAAAGAAGAATCCGTAAGGGAATAAACATTGTTTGTTAACCTGTAAATTACTTCTTCTCGCTACCCAAATCCGAAAGCTTTCCCACACAACTCACACGACGACCCTGAGACCCGAGGACCCAAAAGAGGCCTTTCGTGCCCACCCCTGCACGGTCATAGATAAGGTCAAGGGATTTAGGCTGCGTTCCCTTTTGGAACCGCACCAGAAAGTAATTCGTAACAAATAGAAAATTGAACGTGTTCCTGTTGACTGATTGATCTGAAATCTGGAAGACACCTTTAATTCTACTGTCATTATCATACTACGCATTCCATGATCTTGAAAAGTTCGCCATCGCTAAAACTGACTGAATGACTTGATATGGAGAATACGAACCATAATAAACAACATAAATTCAAAAAGGTCGCCGCCACCAAATGGTCGGCTATGTATTTTTTGCAATCCCCTCAATATTGGTATCAAATGAAATGATTTGACTAATAGGATACAGTACATCATGAAAATATTCCGAAGAAAATTAGGTAAGAAATAAAAGTTGGGTTTGCATTATCCACATTTAGTTGTTTCATCATATACCCCACGATTTTGTTTTAGTCTCATCATTGCCCTAGACCAATGAAGGAACGGATATGATAACTACTAACTGCTACTTGCTATTATTTTCTAGCTCTTAATACATCAAACCGTTTAACTTAAAAAGTTTTTTTTTACTTACTTTTTTTCTAGTTTTTTAGTAAATTATCTGTATCATTAGTATACTTCTCTACATTAAAACCATTCAAAAAATTTATGTTTATTCAATTTTTGTTTCTGACCTGACTCTCTTTGTAATCTTTCGATGTTTTTTTGTATTCTATTAGTCAAATCATTTCATTTGATACCAATATTAAGGGGATTGCAAAAATACATAGTCGACCATTTTATGGCGGCGATCTTTTTGAATGTATGTTATTCATAGTGTAGTGTATTCTCCAAGTCAAGCCATTCAGCCATTTTTTAGCGGCGGCCATATTAAATTTTTCATGAACATGGAACACGCAGTTTTATAATGACAGTAAAATTAAAAGTATGTTCCAAATTCCAGATCAATCAGTCAACAGGAAAGGGGTCAATTTTCTATTAATGTGGGACAACCCTACAAACACTGAAACATACATACAAACAGGGCAAGCTGAATGGTTCCATTAAATATTAATTGTTTATTTGGAAACAGCGTTCATCTTGGATTTGGATTTTTCATGATCTACTGTGTTGTACCAGTCGAGCACTTTTATTTGATACTCATATTAATGGGCTTTGAACAAAATATAAAGAAGTTACATACATTACTGAAAATATGTAATCCGCCATTTTGTAGTGGCCGCCATCTTAGAATTGCATTTTCATAAATAACTGTATTCTACAAGTCAAGCCCTTTCATTTGATACCCATATTGATGGAGTTCTGAGAAAATATGTAATTCGCCATTTTGTAGTGGCCGCCATCTTGGATTTGCATTTTTCATAAATAACTACTAGTCAAGCCCTTTCATTTAATACCCATATTGATGGGGTTCTGAGAAAATATGTAATCCACCATTTTGTAGTGGCCGCCATCTTGGATGAGCATTTTTCATAAATAACTGTGTTCTACTAGTCAAGCCCTTTCATTTCATACCCATATTGATGGGGTTCGGAGAAAATATGTAAACCGCCATTTTGTAGTGGCCGCCATTTTGAATTCGCATTTTTCATAAATAACTGTGTTCTACTAGTCAAGCCCTTTCATTTGATACCCATATCAGTATGGAATTATTATAAAAATTATTCAAAATTTCCGAAAATCAAAAATAAAATACTCCGGATAATCGAGTCTAAAATTCCGCATAATCGAATCACGGATAATCGAGTCTCCGGATACTCGAGTCCGACCTGTATTTCGTTTAATTGGTCCGGTGTACAGCTCTAGTTTTCGAAACTTTGAACATACACCCCAGTATAGAAATGAAAGACGTAGTTCTATGTCAAAAAGCTAAATGTCCCAACTGAAAATATTTTTTTTTTATTTTTTTCAATCTTTATTTTTTAGACTTTCAGCCTCCTGGGCTGGTTCGTCTCAGCAACTAAATAGATGGGCACTTTCACATGGAAAATAAATTTCTAACAATTTTTTTCTATGTTTTCTTTGAAAAAAATACAACAAAATCTAGTTTTGTTTAAGGTCAAGATAGGGATGCCAGCCGAAATGTGTTGAAAGTCACTATTATAGAGAGAAAAAAAAAGATAGGGATATAATGTATTCGGAAAAACTTTAGATAATGGTACAATATGGACTTTTGTCAAAGACGTCAACAATCTATCTCTTATCATTTGCAATAGATGACATTTTTGCATGAAGACCCCTGGAAAACTAATATTTAACTCCTAACATTATTGTGTATTTTGGGAATTCGTTTGATATTTTTTCAGAGAAAACTTCAACAATTTCCTACATTTTTTCTCTGACAAACATTTTTTAGCTCTTATAGATTTTAAGTTAGATTTTTTTTGTAATTTTGAGTATTTTTTAAACTTTTTAGATCAAATTTTAACCCAAACACTATAAGACCTGAGAAATATTTGTCGGAAAATGGAATGTATACACATTATTCGATTGTATGTCATTCTAATTGTAAAATTATGCCTAAACTTGTAAATCAACGTCTCAATCTTGAGAAATTACATCCAAAAATGTAACAAGGTAAATATTAGTGTTTCAGGAGTCTTAATGCAAAAGTGCGATATATTAGGCTGTCAAAAAAGTCCTGCGGTATTTCCGCGAGGTGTCGTTGTAAGCGCGTAGTTCTAGTTGTATTCATTGTATCGAGTCATACCATAGCTTGTTGGAAAGGTATTTTTGCGCGCTATATTATAGTCCTTGACAGTGTTTTGTTTGGTTAAGTCGTTCGTGAGTTATAGTGTCGCAAATATGTAGCAAAATAAAGAGAAAAACCGACATATTTTACAGTACTACTATGACAAAGGCAAAAATGCATCTCAAGTTGCCAATAAAATTTGTGCAGTTTATGGACCCGATACAGTTTCCATTTCTACCGCACAACGATGGTTTCAACGTTTTCGTTCTGGTGTAGAGGTCGTCGAAGATGCGCCACGCTCCGGAAGGCCTGTCGTCGAAAATTGCGACAAAATCGCTGAATTAGCCGAGAAAGACCGGCATAGTAGCAGCCGTAGCATCGGCCAAGAGCTGGGGATAAGTCATCAAACCGTTATTAACCATTTGAAGAAGCTTCGATTCACAAAGAAGCTCGATGTATGGGTGCCACACACGTTGACGCAAAAAAACATCTTTGACCGTGTTGACGCATGTGAATCGCTGCTGAATCGCAACAAAATCGACCAGTTTCTGAAGCGGATGGTGACTGACGATGAAAAGTGGGTCACTTACGACAACGTGAAGTGCAAACGGTCATGGTCGAAGCCCGCTGAAGCGGCTCAGACGGTGGCCAAGCCCTCATCAACGGCCAGGAAGGTTCTGCTGTGTGTTTGGTGGGATTGTCAAGGAATAATCTATTATGAGCTGCTTCCCTATGGCCAAACGCTCAATTCGGACCTGTACTGCCAACAACTGGACCGCTTGAAGATAGCACTCATGAAGAAGAGGCCATCTGTGATAAACAGAGGCCGCATTGTCTTCCATCAGGACAACGCCAGGCCACACACTTCTTTGGTGACGCGCCAGAAGCTCCGGGAGCTCGGATGTGAGGTTCTTTTGCATCCGCCGTATAGTCCGGACCTTGCACCAAGTGACTACCACATGTTTTTGTCCATGGCGAACGAGCTAGGTAGTCAGAAGTTAGCCACAAAAGAGGCCTGTGAAAATTGGCCATCCGAGTTTTTTTGCCAATAAGGAAGCGAGCTTCTATAACAGGGGTATTATGAAGTTGGCATCTCGTTGGGAACAAGTCATCGAACAAAACGACGCATATTTGACTTAAAACAGATGATTGTAACTAATTTTATGAACAAATGAAAATTTAAAAAAAATACCGCTGGACTTTTTTGACAGCCTAATATTTCAAAAGCTATAAGAGATAGAATGTTGACGTCTTCGACAAAAGTTCATATTTTAACCTTATCTGAAGTTCTTCCGAATACACTATACGCTATCTTGACTTTAAACAAAATTAGGATTGATTGTTTTTTTTCCAAAGGACATGACAAAGTTGTTGTAAGAAACACTTTTTCCCTGTAAAAGTAACCATCTTCCAATATATGAATGACTTGTTGGTTATTGTAGGGGATATTCATATTTTTTGAGAGTTTAAAAAAAATAATTTTTGAGAAAAATGATATTTTATTTGAAATAAGAATTTCAGCGTATATTTTCATTTTTTCAACACATTTTAATGAAAATTTAAACAATTTCCTACATTTTATTTTGTGTTTAAAACGCTTTAGGTCTTATGCGTTAATATTAGTAAATAGCGTGCAAAATAGCGTGCGGTTTGGGAGGAATTCTAAAAAAAATTTAGTTCACTTTGTCTCATATTTCAATTTTGTGAAAAAAAGACATACAGAAAAACGGGTTTATATCAACAAATTTGTCAGATTTTCTAAACAAAACACTGTACGCTATTTTATGAAGCTAAAGCATGTAATTAATGCATCTCGATTAGCTAAATTCTGATCATGGATTGTCCGATGCGCTGATGTTAGTTTGTCCACATGATTACTATGACGCCCTTTGCGTGAAGCAGAAATAAAGATTCTCTGCGTTGAGTGCTGTCCATCTTTAAAATGACCAAGAAAGGGCAATTTTCTGAAGAAAGTCCAAATTATGAATGGATCAATATGATGACAACAAGCTCAAGCAATGAGAAATGCAACATCTGCCTGATTCCTAGAACCGGACAAACCATGATCATTTTTCAGACAATGATCAGAGATGGTCAAACTATGATCACAATTTCCCTTTGAAGAAAATCGTTGAAAACATCAAAAATTGAACATTTTGAACGCTAGAGACTTGGGGCTTTTCAACAAACCCAAACTCGTCTTGATTGTATGTCATTTTTTTGAAGAAAATTCGATTTGCATTTACTAATGCTGATATCACACACAGCGGTTTTGCTCGTTACAAAATCCAAAACAAACCACTTCGGAATGTCGATGGTGTTGTGAATGGAAAATATCGCACACAGCGGTGCCATTTTCTTCGGTGGAGGCACCACATCGATTATCATATTATCTGGGAATGAATGTTTTTGTATTTTTGCATCACACATCACACACAAAATGTAGATTGAAGTGGTGAAGAAATGTGCAACAATGGTGCTGTTGGAAAAAGGATACAATCACCTGTGATCGAGTGTGTGTCAACTGGGAAAAAGACCGCCGAGATAGCGCTCGTGATCAATACTCAGTACAACGCATGCATTGACATAAGGATACAAATTCCGACATATAACCGATTTGTGTATTGCTCCCGCGACGGCAAGAATCAATCAACAATCTTAAACTTCCCCTACAACACTACACAAATCATTTGTTTTCCTCAGAATAATCAAAACATTCTACTGAATGGATCTTTAAAAAATATACATATATTCTAAAGTAGTATCCAAAGTGAGCAACAAGCGAACGGAATAAAATAATTTCGTAGTCTCACATCAACAACTGGGTCGTTCCTTTGATATAATCCCCTTCTCCAGTAAATTCGATATCGCTGAAAAGGGTAAAGAGCACTTCGAAATCGAAGAGTCTTCTTCTTAAGGAGGGCGTTTTCAAAATAGATTATTTCGATGACGAGGATGACTAAACGGAATAATCTTAAGGCCCAGCATGCAACCAAACTTTAGAACATGGCTATAAACAGCCGAAACGTTTATTATTGCAGAAATAACATTGGACAGAATGGACACACAGACGATCCAAAACTTACTTTGTACTCTGGTGGAATCATTGAGTTGGACCCGACCCGGAGATACGGGATCGCGTTATCACCACTTTTTTGCTCGCTCAGCTGCTCAGCCTCATGGATCCGTTCGATGGTAACATCACGCACCGAACTGGTCGAGTTGATTTCTTCGCTCTGCAATTTGTTCAAACGTTACGCACACTAGCGAAAATCAAAAATCATATCGTACTGCTCATTCTCACCTTGATGGAAAACTTCGAACTTCGCTGCCGCTCCTCTTGAACGGCTTCCCGTTTCATACCACAAGCCAAACACTTCTGATACCGACAGTACTGACAGCGATTTCTTTGGCGTTTATCTATCGTGCAGTTCTTGTCCTCCCGGCAGGCGTACGATAGGTCTTTCCGCACCGTCCGTTTGAAGAATCCTTTGCATCCTTCGCAGCTGCAATAGGGGAAGGAAAAGAAGTCACATTGTTTTTGATAGGAACTAATGTAAATTGAGTCTAGCTGGAATTAATTGCAAATTGCGACCGGCTTTGAAATGTCATGTCGATACTGTAGCAACACCTAGCAATCAATTATGACCAGTTGCTGCGGGCCAACGTTGTGAGTCGTGATAGATCCGAGCAATTAAATTGTAGATAGAAACCCGCGAACGAGACGCCGTCGGTGGTCGGTTTCAGGTTGCGGACCGTACAGTTTTAGGGAGTGTTCCCGAACATTGCGATCAACGGTTTCCGATGCACACAGTGTCATAAACTGTCGGCGAAGAAATCAAATGTCGGGGTGAATTAAATATGCATATTTCCTTTCCCGTGGTGTTGAGAAAAAAATAAGGAAAACTACAAGGGGCACAGCAATTTGCATCTATAATTAGTCGTGCATCTTCGCATCGCTACTAACCTATAGACACCGTAGTGTTTTCCGCTGGCTCGATCGCCACAAATCGAACAGAGATGCTTGGAGCCGCTGAGTGGGTGATTAGGCGGATACTGTTGACTCATGTTGGTGGGCGTTGTGGGACCTCCACCGCCACCGCCGCCTCCCCCGGAATTGTGCTGTTGACTGTTGACATTTTGCTGCTGCTGTTGCTGTTGCTGCTGGAGGGCTACTGCAACTTGTTGATTGAACGCTCCGGGACTAGCCGGGCCGCAATTGTTGCCGGGTGAAAATGGGCCTACGCTTCCGTTCAGTAGCGAAATGTCCGGTTTAAGATCGGGTTTCATGTCCTGTGGGGAGAGTGGACCCATGTGACCAACGAGGGCGGCGTCGAATCCTGGAAATGGAGCAACTATTAGAGCATGGTTTTGAGATGATTGTAGCGATATGAAAAATGAAGTGTCACAATATGTTGTTAAAACTTTGCTCGCTGTTTTCGTGTATAAAAAATAGATAAATACAAAAACTGTGAACTAAATTTTAATTTTTTTTTATACCATCGGGGCAAATCCGAAGACCTGGATAAAGAAAATTGTTGTCTTAAAAGTAATTTTCAGTTGCGGATAATGAATCTATGTTTCAGTTACCATCACAACTATGGACCTAACGATTTATAAACACCTAAAAACGACCCGGATTTATAAACGCCACCGTACTCGTTTAGGTGAGTTCTTGGCATGGGTTTCGGATCTTGTTTAGCAATTTCATCCAGAAAATCATTTTTACAGGGAATATTTCCTTTTTTCCGATTGATGTTTAGCAGATAAACAGTTGAGGACTTCGTCATGATGTTGTTCCAGAATTCCTTTAGCAGTTGAACAACTCACTGTATGCGTGATAATGTTTACACCATCGTACAAATAAGGTTCCCGTTTCACCTGTGCATACAATGCTTTGGTTTTCTTTGCATGCACGTAAGCTAATATAATTCAAAGCAAATTCAAATTTTTCTATGCTGGTTCACCCGCGCGGTGCTCAAACTCTTGTAGACAATTCTTTTTAAACTAATTTAGCAACTAAAATAAAAAATCAACATACCATCATCATCATAGCCTTAAAAAAACACCCAAACACACAAACATCTAATACAGTACTCTATCCATTTTATGTAATAATGATGGAGGTCCCACTTTATTTTTCTACAACGATTCAAGCTGGTCGAATGCTCTTCGATAACTATTAAGAGGGATTCCTTTTATGACATAAACAAAACCGGTAGATACGTTAAAGGCACAGACATAGGTTGTCAATCGAAAGAGCAAGTAAAGGCGTTTTATGAACACTCGATACTCCAAGACATGTCAAGAGAATTTCAAACCCGGGAAGACTATTGACCGGTCAGGAATCGAACCTAATGCCGGCCTTGAATTTACAAAGGAAATTCCGCTTCACTGGATACCCGACACAACGGTCTGTTAATCGTTCTCGAGACCAGACAGCTGAGCAAACATAAGCCTAATTCCAACCGATACTTCAGACCCTTTATATAATCTGGGGTGGAACCGCGGTAATCTGAATATGCAATGAGATCTGTCACAACACAGGAAGATCTCGTCAATCATCTGTTTAAAAGATAAATATGCAAGTATTCCGGTTGAGCTATCCCCAGCAGTATCTGACTAAACATCTTGCTTGGGTTATGGTGTTTGGATTGAAGGCTTCCGATAACAAGAAAATGAATTCGTTGCTCATTCCAGAAGACGATAAAGTAAACAAGGAGGTTTACATCGGGATTTTAAGTAAGTATGCTCTTCCGTGGATCGAAACGCAGTACAGCTGAATGATGTATTTCAACAAGATGAGGAAGGTGGGTCTCGGTAGCCACATTGGTTGCGCGTTCGCTTAGTAAGCGATCGATCGTGAGTTCAAACACTCAGGGCCCTCATTGACCATCTTTGTGTTGTTTCAGAATAACTACGTCCACACAACAATCATCAGCGATGGAGATCGATCCACGGTCGAAATAATATAAACTCATTCATACAACTGCTCTGCTCTGCAAGACACATTGGGCTGCTGTTCTATTAATAACTTAACAATGATCATATCAACTGTCTCCGCTGTCCGGTGGTTTAACTGGATAATGGAAAAACAGAAAGAATACTCTTACGCCTAAATGGCTACTGTGTAAATGTACCATATGCAATGGTATAGAAGAAATACTCTTACGCCGAAAAATGGTTACTGTGCAATGGGCTAATTATAGATATGTTAACCATGTGACATGTACACGATTAAAATTCGGCTCTGTTAGAGCTAAAATGCTAATGAGCTTGAAATAAACAAATGGGATAGAAAAAACAAGATGGAGCTCCGTGCCACACCTCGAACCGCACTCAGTAGTTGTTGCAGGAACATCTGCCGTAGGATATGTGACCGTCATCCAGTCAACGTCAACGTCAACAACAATGACAACGTCATCTTCTACATACAAACATAAACGCCGTTGCACAGCTACGCGCACATGCACACGGATGCATACATTAATCAAAATTATCTGATCTAAAGTGTCTGATGGCAAAACCAAACGCTTTCACCGGGTGATGAGCGCCACCTGATGAGCCAGACTTGTGCGAGCCATTAATGGTAAAAACCAAAGTGAAGTGTTAAATAATCATGATGTAAAAACTGAACGTCGGTTTAGGACGACCTCGACTTTTTCCAATAAACGGCTTGCCGTATACTGCAGGTAGTAGGTGGATTCAATTTGTATTTTTTTTTTGATGAGCCTACCATAAGCAATTGAAATTGAAAAAATATTATCAAATTTTCAAAGTTGTGACACCTTTCATTTGACACCACTGAAAATTCGGTAGGAAGCACCATTCCTGAGATACAAGAGAGGGTATGTTGCGTTAGGACCATCTTCCCCTATAGGATTGACTTTTGGAAGGGGAAGGGGAGATCTCAGAGGAAAGTGGGATGTATTCAGGGCAATAAAAAACAAAAAAAATAGTATATAGCTTGCTACAATACGGTGAAATACTTATTCAATAAAACTTATTGATTATGTGACGTGACAACGCTTTGTGATGACTGTTTTTTCGCACAGAGCGCGTTGTCACATCACAAAATGCATGCCGATTTTTGCAAAGTTCTTGCGAGTTTCGAAAAACTGAATATACAGGAATGTACATTCATTTTTTGTTGACAAATCATAGAACAAAGTACATTTGTATGTTTTGAAACGGTACTGAACATAAATTAATGTCACGTCACAAAAGTATTGAACTGGCAACAAGCGAATTCAACTGTAAAACATTCTCCAACTGAAGATTCTTGTAGAAAATTTTCTCAGTCAAAACGTTGTCACGTCACGCTGGGTCATATACCAAACAAACCGCGTTAATTAAAAAGTCCGCGTTAATTGGAAAATCCGCTTTTTCCCCAACCTGTTTTTACGTGATGTTTTCTGATTTGGCATCCTACAAAGTCCTACGTCACTACGTCAATCTGACGTATTCATTCCTGTGTTTGTATTGGCCTGTGAATAACGATTAGGAATACCATCAATAATACCATCGACGACAAAAGCAGCCAATAAAATGAAATGGTAAGAAGATGTTGGTTTTTAACTGAAATCATTCGCAATAGAAGATTTTTTTAAATTTTCTACTCGGAGATTAAAACAGAGAAGTAGAGAAAATCATTGGAATTTATTAACAGGATTCTTCAAACGAGTTATTTCGAAATGAAAACCCCACTAGAACCAGTTCATATTTGGACTGTTGTAAATTGAAGGACAATCTCTAAAATTATCAAATCATAATAGCAGATTTATGTATTTCTGTTTTTAACTAATTCTACACAATGGATGATCAACGTTCATGAAAATCCCCGAGCAATTTATCACACTGTTTACCATCAACGTTCCAAACAAGGAGCATCTGTACATAAACGATTTTTACTATTTGCACTTCTTAAACTAGGCTGGTCTTCGTATCATCTCCTTCCATATGAAACACGCTGTATGCTATTCAGTATGAAAAGCCTAAAAGAACGTTGGGACTCTGCCATGATTCTATTTATTATTGAAATCATATCACAACGAGTAGACTCAGAAGAAATATTAGGAAACCTAAATTTTACGCACCCATTAGACATCTGAGAAACTCTAACATTTCCGGCATAGATTGCCGGAGAACAAATTACGCCAAATATAGTCTTATTAATCGTATGATGAGCCTCTGTAACGAGCACAGTGAAATTATTGATGTAACCATGTCAAGGTCAATGCTTAAAGACTATCTGCATAGAATGCAATACAGGTCAGACTCGATTATATACGAGGGTCGTTCTTATTTTTGAACGACCCTCGTATATAATCGAGTCAGGCCTGTATTTCATAAGTTTCAGTGCCTCAGAAATCGCGGAAAAACAAAGTTAGTACAAAAAACAAGGTGATTTTCGTAATCTACGTTTTATTTTCTATTTTTCTACATAATCGCCGTGAAGTTCGAGGCATTTTTCATAGCGTGGCACGAGTTTTTCTAATCCGAGCGCGAAGTGCGTAGCGTCCAACTTTTTGAAGAACGATGTAACTGCGTCACGAATTTCTTCAGTGTTATTGAATCGTTGGTCTGGGGAGTAAGGAGGATGCTCGAACACAGTCCATTTGAACATTTTCAATCGCTCTTGAGTTACGCGAGCAGAATGGCCGCGCATTATCGTGGAAGAGGAACACTCCTTTCGTCAATAAATCTGGCCTTTTGTTCTTAATCGCGGTTCTTAATCGGTCCAAAACTTCGGCGGTCAACGATTCGATAACACTGAAGAAATTCGTGACGCAGCTGCATCGTACTTCAAAAAGTTGGACACTACGCACTTCGCGCTCGGGATAGAAAAACTCGTGCCACGCTATGAAAAATGCCTCGCACGTTACGGCGATTATGTAGAAAAATAGAAAATAAAACGTAGATTACGAAAATCACCTTGTTTTTTGTCCTACTTTTATTTTTCCGCGATTTCTGAGGCACTGAAACTTATTTTTTGAATGACCCTCGTATGATTCGATTATATACAATTTTAGACTCGATTATATACAGTTCGAAAATTTTTTTTTTTATATTTTAAATATGACTTATTTCAAGAGAAAATTAATTGGGTCTGTGTTAAAGTCAAAGTAAATTGTCTATTACGAGTACAGTGAAGTAAAAATCGTGATTTTGCTAGATTTTAGTTGCAGATTCACCAGGAATTGTTTAAAATGATATTGCGGCGAAATTAAAAAGAATAGAAGTTGGGTGTCAAAGAACAAATTGTAGAGCAGTTAGAGAGCTTCAATTTTGTTGATGGAAATATTCATGTTTTTTTTTATATTTTTTGGATAAAATTAAGAATAACACCTTAAAACCCACAAATATTGAAGTTTTTCACTTCTATAATGTTACTTAAATCCAATAATTTAAAAGTTTCACAACTGTATCCTGTATAAAATTTTCTTATCTTTCAAATGGGAGTAACAGAATTGTTCTACGTAGCGTAATTTTTGAATTAGAGCCAGTTTAAGACAAACAGGGCCCGAAACAGAGAAAAGGTTCAATAACTCTGTCATTGTCAAAACAAATTAAAAAAAAACATTTTTTTACTCGACTATATACAGGATTCGATTATATACATTGAAAAGAAATCGAAGACTGTATATAATCGAGTCCGCGCTGTACAGTTAAGGCTACCATCATTATTGTATTTGAGCAACATATATAGTCTATGCTGGTTTGAGGAAATAATTTAAAAAATATTTTTTTTCATTATGTAACTTGTTAAATTCCTCTTTTAATTTGAACAAATTAATTATCCAGCCAGCTTTACTACTTAATACTACTTACTTAGAACTAAAAGTAAGTAGTATTAAGAATGTATTGGGCTACAATAGATTGACGACAATAAAAAATGTTTGCATCCAATAATAGCATAGTTTATCTGCTACCGCTTACCACCAATTTCATTCAACTTTGTATATTTATTTGCATTTTCAAATGTGAATGTTTGTAAGTATCGATTAGTTTAGCAAATATTATCGACAAGTTACATTTTTGTCCGTAATGACCCTAGATCAGGGATTCTCAAAGTGGTGTATAAATAAGAAAAGATAAAATTTTTAAAGAAATTTGGTTATGGAGATCGATGGTATCGGTTCATTCTGGAAAAGCCTAAAATAGTTTGAGAATCCTTGCCCTAGATGATAGCGGTCCGTACAATTTCGGGTGCGAAGGACCTGGAGGAAATCATCAGTACGTTGAATGATGGTTCTAATGATTGCTGGTGTGAATATTCTTCCATCGGATCCGGTGGGTAATCTCACCCGTGTAGAAAACCTAACTGATGATTCTATTCAACTGAATGGCAACCTCTCAGTCCATAATGCCCAATTTTCACAGCGTATTTGTACTTTGCAAGTTTTGGAAAATTTGAAATATTTCGGGAAATGAATAATCGCAAAGAAATAATTTCTCAAGCATTGATATTTCATTGTTGACGATAACAGCGATAGTTTTCGTTTGAAACAAAAAGCTAATATGTCAAAATTACATAGATTAAGGACGGTCAATATAGTCGGATGAATTTTGGTTTTATTTAGAGACTTTCATCCTCCTGTGCTCGTTCGTCTCGAAATGTAGAAGTAATGCATTTATGAAAGCCGCTAATTGCAAAATTGAAGAGATTTTTTGTTCGCAGTGTGTTTACAAAAACAAAGTGCCGGTTTCAACCAATGTTCGATTTTCCGAACAGTCATTTCCCAGAAAATGGAATTGTATTCAAGAACAATCAAAAGAGCTAACGCAATAAATACTGCTTTGGCTCTTCTTCTTTTATGAAGAATGAAATATTATTGTTGATAGCTTACCATTAACATTAATGAAGAGTCAGAAGTGCAATGAAGTACTTCAAAATAATTTCCTGCTGTTTTTGAATCAAAAACAATGTGATAATTGGGTAATTTGGCATCAATTCATAAAATCTGGGAGGTTTGGTTTTTGTATGGTTTAATGAATAGGGGCTTCAGATTCTGGAATGGTCAGCTTGTTTACCAGATCAAAACCCTATCAAGAACTTATGAGGAGTGATTGTACGAATAGTAGATGCAGCTTACAAGCAGTATAAGTGATCGAAGAGCCTCAACGTGCAGTATCCTCTGCGAAGAACGTGATACACACTAGAACATGGCGCAGCCTGGTCGAAGCCACTCCAAAAGGGTTATTGGCACTGATTTAGAACTAAAGATGACCTACGAATTAGAAACTTATTGTAATTCATGTGAAATTGACGTTAATTTTGTAAAGGAGTGAGAGTTTTCCCATCTGGCTCTTTCTCACACAGCGTATGGGGGGCACGTTGGAACCGCTTCGAAACCGGCATCGTATTATCAGGATGCCAGTATTACCCAGGTGCCAGAAAGATAGAAAAAAGTTGTCGGAAGTGATGGGAAATACAGTAAAACCTGTTTTTGTGCGATTTTTTTTTTTGCGGTTTTCTGTTCTTGTGCGATTTTTTGTGTGCTGTATATGAAAAGAAGCATATTTGACGAAGTTATCGTCCATTTAGTTTTTTTCGATGGTTTATATGCATTTCAGTGCGAAAAAAACATATTTGCGTCTCAACTATCCAGTTCTGAAATCATTCCCTTCCTCCCAACAAATGCTTCCTAAGTTTTTCTATGTGCTTGCATGACATGATTTCTAACAGCAACAAGTTTCGACATGCAACTAAAAGCACAAAACAGCCACGCGCAACCGAAAAGGCAGACTGTCCCGTCGCAAAGCAGGGAAACAAAAGGAAATTGAACGGTGAACGGCGTGGATTTGATTTATTTTCTTGGGGGAAACTCTTCTTATGCGGTCCCTATTTATCGCACAAAAAATTTTTTTTTTCAAAATGTGTACCGAACACGGTTTTTTAAAGCTACTGGTGAAGTTTTGCATGATTTTTTTTTCATGCGGTCCCTATCCCCCGCACAAAAAAAGGTTTTCCTGTACTTCTATTGAAATAATTTATACAATTTTTCAACGGGCGGAAACTATGGCTTCTCATAAACTAGAGTGTTTTTCGAAATAGAAGAGTATTTTCGCGACTTAGCATAGAACGCATCTGGGAGTAGTGTAATATGACAAAACAACGAGCTTTACTACCTCCAAAAATTTATTCCTCGCAAAACACAGTAATTCGCTAACCTTGAAAAATGGTGTTTTCAAATGAAAACAAAAGCCGCGAGCAGCCCACCAACTAATGCATCAATTCAAATGCCGTTGAATTCAGATTAGCCCATTCGTAGTCTGAGCTGAGCAGCCGTAGCAATCAAACCATGCAGGCAGGCGCTCGGAGGATGAAGCGCACAAAAACAACAACAACAATAACAGGCTGCCTGCTATTTTGTAATTCTAAGCTGGCAGAGCGAAATTAGCAATTTAAACTGGCACTCAATTTTGGCGCTACCTTGAACTATATCTGAGCGATGAGCAGCGGTGGCGAATTTATGCTAATTCATTCCGCGTACATAATTGTCATTGTTGGATGAAGTCATTTCGTCGTGTAATAACACTTAGACAAACTGTTTGCAACGCATGACACACCTTTTACGCGATCAGCTCGAACGAATTTCGCCGCTGCTGCTACGAGTGATGGCTCACTTAAGTCGTATTGAAACACATGAAAACCGGAGGTGCTCGGTCCCGCCCAATAACTCCCATTACGAATGCAAATTCACTTCCGAACACTGCTGGAGTGGTTCAACTTTTAATTCTATGCCGCCATCAATAACTCGAAAGGGAGGGCGGATAGAAGATAGACAAATACAAAACAAAACACACGGAAAATGACAGCTGAATTCGGCTTTATTCCTTGCCGTACCATAGTGGAAACAAAACGCGAAACATTCAATCGGCGAATTAAATGCGTGTTTAATGACACTGCAAATTAAATCTGAATAATTTGGAAGCTAAAAAACAAAAAAAAACAGGAAGTGGGTTGTATCTATGGTATAACCGCAAGGGTGACGTAGGACTATCGTTGATTTAGAGATCATTTGTTTGAAGTTGAATCTGAATTCATTCTGAATGAATGAATATTTGGAGAACTTCGAAAACGAGAGCGTTACGTTGGAGGCACAAGGTTTTATGCATCCAATATTGGATACAGAAATATCCTACTGATGGGGAAGAATAATCTTCAGAAGCTATCCTGTTAATTGCGATTGATTGAAGAATCCAAATGTATTTGGTCACAGTGTTACATGGATAGAAAACATTAAAATAAACTCTTTCACATGAATGTAATTTTAAATTCCCAGAGGAACTGGCAGATTATTTTCAGTAACGATTAGATATTTCCACATTTTCCTCGATACTGGAAGTCCACCAGTGGTTAATGCTAACTCGATAACCTTCTGTTAATAGCACTTGATTGAAACATATTTGGTCACAGTGTTACATGAATAGAAAACATTCAAATAAACTCTTTTCCATGAATGTATGTTTAAATTCCTAGAGGAACTGGCAGATTATTTTCCGGATCTTTCTCGATGCTGAATGGCATCCAAACGGAAAGAATTCCGCGCGTGTATGTGTGTGTATGTGTAGCGGCTGCTTCGAGATCTTCCCGGGGAACCGTTTGTGGCATCACTCTCCTCCTGATGGATTCCCTTCTGGCCTAAGGTGCACAAACAGGCTCTTGGTGACACCGTTCATCCACGCTTTCATGATAAATGAAGAGCTTCACCACAACAGCGACAACATGCTCCAATCGCTGTTCAATTAGAACTGAGTGGATTTCCGAGCGGCGCTCGCTTATATACCGATTGTTGATTTCAATAGCCTGGTTTGAAAGCAAATTTAAGACTATTGAAACAAGTTTTTGGATCAGAAAGTAACAAGTATAGAACGCGTAGACATTTTATCTTTCGAATGAAGTGTTTATCATACCATTTCGTTCAGTTGTTTAGGAGCTATTAACACTCAAAATCTCGGTCTCCGGCGTAACGCTTTCGTTTTCGAAACTTTGATTTTACACCCGCGAAACGTTTCTATGATGAATACACTCCTTCCCCCTCTCTAAGGGGGGCTGCCATACCAATGGAATACAAACTTCTGCACAACTCGTGAACTAATCAAACACAATTTGGTATGTGAGGGTTTTTTGGTATAAGAAATGTTTCTATGATGGTATGACACCCCTTCCTCCTCTGGAATGAAGAGGGGGTCCCAGAAAAATGTTACAAATATTTCAACCAAAAATATTCCAATCAAACATGACAATTAAAATTTTTCGGAAAAGTCTGAAGGAAAATGGGAAAATTCCGAAAATTAAATTCCCTTCTGTTCTACAATTACATAGTGACAGGCGTTGTTAGTCCATTTGATGTTTGTGCTAACGAAATTGATCTTTGTTCGAAACTGGAAATGGATTTTAATGTGATGAAACGCACTCCTATATCTTCTTCTATCTATGCAAAAAAAAAGGATCGCCGGATGTGTTGATAAGAGCAGACCTCGAGGAAGGAATTGTCCGGTTTAGGGCTGTCTTTATTCTATCATATTTTCTGTATCAAACATTTATTCCATGTAACGAAGAAACATGTCATTTGCAAGTGGTTGAAAAGTCTATTATAATGATGAGTTTTGGTAGTACTAGTACTAGAAATTTTAAGTACTAGGAATTTTATAATAAAAGGTAAATTCAACGGGGTCGATTGGAAGATGAATCAATGAACAGTTCTGCGATTTGACCCATGAACTTGCGCTTAGTAAAAAAACGCGAATGTTTGAAGGTATTGATAACAAAAAACAAATTTTGGGCGGGACGAAGTTTGCCGGGTCAGCTAGTACCCACTAAAGAAGGTACTTTCCAAAATTATGAGCAAAATTTGGAAAGCTGCAGAATATTATCTAGGCACTCCAAGCATACACAAATTAAAACAAATAATGTAGGTAGGATATTCAGAAATTAACAACCTTAAGCTTTAAAATTATGGAAATCTCATTTTCATTTTTTGTCGGCAGGAGCGAACACATATAAGATTTAAAATCACAAATTCCCGGCATGTATTCGACAGAATGAATTACTTGCCTCAATTTTCCTATGCCAAATCAATTACCATTAAGCGGTTTTATTGTTTTGTTCAGTAGAAATGTGGAACAATGGTGGTGATGGAACGTACACACGAGGGTCATTCAAAAAATAAGTTTCAGTGCCTCAGAAATCGCGGAAAAATAAAAGTAGGACAAAAAACAAGGTGATTTTCGTAATCTACGTTTTATTTTCTATTTTCCTACATAATCGCCGTAACGTTCGAGGCATTTTTCATAGCGTGGCACGAGTTTTTCTATTCCGAGCGCGAAGTGCGTAGCGCCCAACTACGCCTTCGTCTCAAAATAGTACGAAATTAATTTGATTTTTGGATACAATAGAGCCTTTTTTTCACTTGACTACAATAAAACTCCCAAACTCGATGTTCTGTAACCCGATATTTTTGCTAACTCGATGGATTTCATGGCACTTTTGATTTATTTTACAACTCCATAACTCGAAACCTCCCTAACTCAATGGTCCCTTCGATATCGAGTAAAGTCGAAAACGAAAATCTCCGGGAGCCCGCAAATACTCAGTGCAATGCGTGCCTTGACATAAGAAAAAAAATGGCGTCATATGACCAGTTTGTGTATTGTTCTCGCAAGTACAAGAAAGAATCACTGCTTCTAAAAGGCCACACAAGCTATTAGCCCCCTTCAGGCTCACCGAAACTTTCTACTGAAGAATTATTTATGAAATTTCGTTGCATTTATAAATAATATCTGTAATGATAACAAGCACCTCAAATAAAACGGATAGGTAGTCCTACGTCCTGTGCGGTCGTGCCTACGATACAACCCCCTACATTTTTTTTCCTTTGAGAGAACTTTGTGGGGACTCGAACCTGTGATAATCTGAAGGTCTAATATTCGGTTAGTTTAGCTGATGGTCGTATGGTTCTTGAATCATATATATTCATATTTTATACATGCAACATCTGCCAAAACTAGTGTTGCGAGATCTTTTTCTTCTCTCACTTTATACTTCCAGGATAAAATCTTTAGAAACGAGCTGCCATCCTTGAATTAAGAAGAAAAGATCTCGGAACACTATCCTAAATGTTCATTCATTCAATTTGCGTTGACGCCATTGAGCGTTCTGTCATTATGAAGCGGAAATCATAATCGAAAAATTATGAATAACATTTTACTTTTCCGTATCGAATATGTATTCTAAGTAATAGGAGGTTTTTTTTAGAAAATTTTGAAAAATTTTGAACAAAGAACTACATCTGGTTATCATTAACAAGCATTTGTGGTAATATCGGAACATGTACCGTTCTGAATGATGTTTCGGACAACATCATATTTCGGACATTTTGTTCTAATATCTTGAAATGCTTAATGCACTGATGATATAACTATCAAATTAATATCACAATTGCTTCTTTAGAGTAATCCCTTGGTTTCACTATCATTTCACATGAGAACTACATTTGAATTATAACATAATCGGCAGAAATCTTACAACACTACTCATTATCGTTTGTGTTTGACGTTTCCTTAGCGTGAGTACATAGAATTTACCCGTTCATAAATATTTAACCCTTTGCGGTCGTATTAAATTTGGGCATAGGTGTCGTACTAGTCGGAATTTTTTTTCCTTGAAAAAGTAGTGATACATGCAATATTATGAAAAATAAACATTTTTTAATTTTTTTGTGAACTAAAAATAAGTGTCTTACACTTATGTGGACAATTATTCCACTCTTTAAAAACAATTACTTCAACAAAATTGAAACAAGTTGTTACTCAAATAATGATTTCTGCGTATCCGAAAAAATCAAATCTTTTCACTTTAGATAAACAAAGATACAGTTCAATATTAGAAATTTCAGTAGAGTATAAATATAAATTCGGAAAATTATTTATTATCCTGCAGCAAGCTTGAATGTTGCTCATATCGTTTCATCGATGTGAAGCTGGGCGATTTTTTTTAAATCTCGTTGCACCTATCCTGATTGCCTTGTTCTAACTTTCTGATGTGGGCAGAGGCTACTGTCAAAACAACGCGGATTCGTATTTTTTCGCAGCAAAAGCTTGGGAGGTTCTATCTTTTTTCGCTCTTTCTCAAGTGATCCCGCGCTTCGTTCTGATTGGTTGGCGAAAAATGTTCGTAAATTCCTTAATTCTCGTTTAATTCTTATTCGCTTCATTTGAAAAGCATTTTATTCGATGATTTTTTTATGTTTTCAATCAAATACCAAAGGGTGGAGGCGATCTGGCGTAGTGGTAACATCCATACCTCTCACGCTAAAGGTCACGAGTTCAATTCTCACTCCCGACATTCTTCCAAAAAATGGAAGTAAAAGTGACGAACCAGCCAAATGAGTTGAAAGTCACTATAATACAGATAAAAAAAAATACCAAAGGTACCAAAGTAGTAAGCTTAAAAGCATATTGAACTAATTTATTTAAAATATCAACCTACTAATGCCTGTGCATAAAGTGTAGACCTGTTTTCTGCATCATATGCCTTAAGCGTTCGAAATATGATTCGGAACGGTATAGACAAACGGTAAAGTAAGAGTCAGGACAACATTCAAAAAACATCAAATAATTATTTTAATTCAAAATATAACGATTTTAAACTACGTTTGGGCATTCTAATCTGATAAAGTATCTTTCATTCACGCCAACTTCAAAGTTAAATAAGCGCTGACAATGGTACCTCCGATAATGTGAATCGCTCCGGAATCGAATTGATTCCGAAGCGATTCACATCTATCCCGAAGATAATCTACGAAGAATAAGCATTATACAAGTGGTGACGCGAACCGAATATTTATTCTATACAAGCTATTATGATAGTTCTCATTTCCAACCAGGAAAATTTTGGCAGGGATCCTACTATATTTATTATGATTAATTTTTATTCCAATAATGTAAAAAGCACAAAAATCAGGCCAGGATCATTTCAGTAAAATCAAGCTAAATCGAATGTTCGATATCGATATCAGGGAGTGTGCCAAAAAGTCTGGGAAATCCTGAAAAATCAGGAAGGTTGGCATCTCTGCATATAGCGGTGCGGTGTCGGACTCTTCAAAATTAAGATAAGATTTTTTTAAATTATGAAATTTCAATACTTTGCAAATCGTACTAATTTAGTTTATATTATTTAGTTTATAATTAGTTAGTAATACGAAAAATGGAATCTATATACAATTATTTAGTTAGTTAGCTGTTATAGGTAATGAAATCTATGTTCGTGAAATATTAGAAAATCCATACTGCTACTGGGGTTCCAATATCGTACAGAAAATTCACAAACATTATCTCGAGAATGATTAGTTCTAGGATAAAACATTGAATATAGATCTTCATGTAGAATCGCATGTAGATTCCATTTTTATATGACTTTTCGTAAATGATTTAGATTTCGCAAAGCATTTCATAAATTTTTGAAAATCCGTATCTCCATTCTGGTGAATCCGACACAGCACCACTATACGTCACACGTTTTTAAGTTGAAAAGAAATATTTAAAACAATATCAAATGAGACATGTCGCCAGATAAACATTTTTGATATAAAAATCTATTTTCGAGTGATATTCTCAGCGGTGTATTGATTGTTTTTTCTAAATAGCTCATTGACTTCCCAACAACTTAGTTGTAAATCATATTTCAATCAGACATCTAGATTTCCAGTTATGATTTTTTTTTTACAAAAAAGGTAAATGATTCTGGATACGTCGTTATAAAAAAATCATTCGTAATTAAAATTAGTCATCTGATAATGAAAATTGATCTGTGGAAAAAACTTGGCAAATTGGCATTTTCAGACAGATATGATTTGATAGTTGAATCCAATTGTAAAAATACGATCTGCATCCGTTCTATTTATCGACAGAGTTAATTTTTTATTTTCATACTTATATCTTATAATTTTCATACTAATATCTTTCGAACGACAGGTTTTTATTAAGATAAATGACAACAAATGTAATCATTAATCTACGTAACGTTTGAATGCAAAGCACTGTGCGTGATGTGTGGAGCTCAACTTTAATGTAATGGTAGCTCTTATCGCTTAGACAGACAAATCGTCCCATGCTTATCACATAGTTGAGCAGAAATCAACGAGCATGCTGTAGATATTAAGTTTCACCGACCAATAGCAGAAGTAGCAGCAAGCCCAATCGGTGGAACCGAGTTTGTATTCGCCGCAGTTTCTGCAGTTACTGCATTTTTCCTCCGTCAGTAGTCAACGCCATATATCACACGTCGAACGCCTCGTTGAGAGCTCACAAAGGTAACCAGTCTTGGTAAATGGAGTTGAGCCAAGGAAACAAAAGAGCAGCAGCATCGAAATACGAAACCGTTTTCACCAAGATGCACGTGATGCATTATGGACACAGTTGTTGTTCTTCCCGAAGAACAAGATTTCAAAAAAAAGGTAAATTAAAGCATGGGTACAAACGCATCAAAGTGCAGTTTTGCCGATGGGTCTGTACAGTTATTGTACCGGGTAAACAGTCTTAGACGCTTGGTGGCGCGAACACATGCACAAGCAGCCCAACGGTTCTGCATTGCGTACGCCGGACACCGACAGCATCCAGTTTTCAGCTTACGGTTAAGCCATCTCATACAACCACCAATCGATTTTGCATACATTACATACATTGACGAGAGTTCTGGAGAATGGCGGAGAAGTTGACCTTGAAGCTGCTGTGTGTGCACGCGCGTTAGATCATCTTAGATTCGCTTGCGACTGGTTTTTATTCCTTGCTTCGATTGCACCATCTCCGAAACGTTCTCGGTTAAAATCGATGGAGGAAAAAACGCGTTAGATCGACGATGATTCCTGTCCCGTACCACAAATAGCGGATTGGAGTTGACCTTTCCACCAGAGAGATGAAGTTTCAATATTGTAGGCGGATGTTAGAACACGTTGTACATGTGTCCAATGTGGTAAACTTTATTATTTCGGTGCGAGAATACAGTCTTAGAAAAGCCAAATGTTTCGAATAATGATTTACAAGCACATGCTGCATATTACGTGTGTACTTGAAGCTGCACTTTATCAACCTTCCATCTTCTTGTGTTCTATCCATCCATATGGTGAACATGTTTTGTCTGGACTTTGGAGCTCGGGGGCACGTCTGTCGACCGGCTGAGGCATCCACCAAATTGAAACGACGCGCAACAAGTACTCGCAGACATACACGCACATATGCATTGCGCGCTGATTCGTATCTCGCGGATTTTGAATGGAAACATGTTTCGTCTGCAAGACATGCAAGGGCCTGCGAGCAACCAGACAGATGACTTTGTCCGTACCGAACGTGTGGTATACAACAATTTATTATTTATACGAGTATTTACACGAGTGCAACGCAATGACGACGAATTCTCCGGGGGGATGCACATGCTGCTGCTGCTGCTGCTGTTGTTGTTGTTGTCATCTTTCACTCTATATCGGTTTAGTCGCATTTGGAAGCAACCCAACACAGCGGGATTCTAGCTGTGAAAGGAAGTGGGAATTTAGCACAAATTAAATGCTACAACAGCCAGACACGGGGCATCTGCTGCCATCTATCTAATCGCTTTTTAAGGGTACTCATTTTCCGTCCAATTTGGCGTGTTTTCTAAGCGTGGAGTCCGAATGGTGTCTCCTCGTAATTGAATTTTATGGTCTCCAGCTGAAGAATCATTCGTCTCTAATTGTAGCGCACGCCTGAGACTAGTTCAAAATGTTCAAAAGTGATTTTTCACATTTACGAGTTAGAATTCGAGATATTCCAGATCAGTTGAACAGATTAATTTGACTGGTGAATCGATGTGTCTATGAATTTCTGTTGTCATCCAGTATTAGCAGCGAACCAAACCAAGAACTTGATGTCTACCTCGACCGCTTCGCCATCGATGTCAACGATACTGACGTATCCTGCAATTCAGGAATGACGGAAGAATTGAACGTTTTTGAAAAATTTGAAAGGAAAAAATATATACAACGATTCCGTGAAAATAGATCTACCAAATACATAAATTGCACTAATTGTGGTCAAATCTTTTGTATTTGCTGCCTAACGGAGAAAATTAGAGCCAGATTTTTATTCCGTTTTGTTAGAATCCTCCTAAATTAATTCTATTTGAAAAATCTTTATTGATGATAATTAGTATTTGGATCCGCTCGAATGATTTTTCGGTCTATTTGGAGCAAATGAAAGGCTTTAGATGACCCGAAAAACGTTTAAAATATTCACATTCAGACGAAATTTCTCAAAAAACATTGGTTTCTGTATTGTTTCTGGGATGTCGAGACCAAAGCGACCATGGTGTTTTTTTTTCCTTGGGAAGGTCAGACTTTTATACATAACATATGAAAAAATATTAGGATTTCCGTTTTTTTCTGTTTCTCTTTTTTATTTTTTCATGCAAATATTAGCTTTGTTTTGCATCGAAACCACCATTGGTACTTCTGTTCCCATATACATATACGCAGAGATATATAAATCATCAGAAAAATTATCTCTTCCGTAGAATTATTTTACGCAATAAAATAAAAAATACCAAAAATTTCTTGAAAAAAAATATTTTAAAAGTTAAAATTCATTTTTCACAAAAACGTATTATTTATGAATTCTAACGAAAAGTATATGAATAGCCCTTACAGCTTCTAACAAGTCATCCATACATCAGAAGATGGGCACTTTTACAGGGAAATTTTTTTCTAACAACTTTTCAATGCTTTCTTGGAAAAATTGCAACTAATCCTAGTTTAGTTTAAAGTCAAGATAGCGATGTAGTGTATTCGGCAAAGTTTTAAATCTTATTAAAATATGCACTTTTGTCAAAGATATCAACTTTCTATCTTTTATAGTTTTTGGAATATTAGGCATTTTTTTATAAAGACTCCTGAAAAAAAATGTTTTACTCGTAATTTTTAAAATAATTTTTTTCCAGCGATTTTTTTTCAAAAAAAAAAATTGGTATGAAAACTTAAACTATTTCCTACATTTTATGCTTTGACCAGATTTATGTAGGTACCTCCAGTTTTTTTTTACGCGGGGGATACGTACCTCGTAAAAAAAACCGCGTTAATTGAAAAATACGCGTAAAAAAAACCGCGTTAATTGGAAAATCCGCGTAAAAAAAACCGCGTTAGTTCGAAAATCCGCGTTAATTCGAAAATCCGCGTAAAAAAACCGCGTTAATTGGAAAATCCGCGTAAAAAAAACCATGTCACCTAATAATAGATATCAAATGGGACTATCTTTACATAGAACGGAAGTAAAAAGTTGAGTGTAACTCGCTTCCGAAAACCCGTAGTTTTTTCCTGAAATTTCGTTGGTTACTGGTAGCTATAGTTCGGTTTTCCTCACGAATGGGGTCATCTGAGTTTGCTAGAACATTCCCTAGTAATTTGTACACTCTTTTGCCGATGCAAAATGTGAGCTGAGGAGGAGATGTGATATTGCACTGGTCTTTTTTTACGCGGGTACCGTGTAAAAAAAACCGCGTTAATTGGAAAATCCGCGTAAAAAAACGAGTTAATTGGAAAATCCACGTAAAAAAAACCTCATAAAAACAACCGCGCAAAAAAAAGCGTAAAAAAAACCTGGGTGTATCATAGTTTTCGAGTTATATTTTTTTTTGAAAAATTTAGAAAAACAATTGGCTTTTATCAAAAAGTAAGTTTTTTAAGACGAGTTGACATGAAATTCGTCATAAACCGAACCCCGCAATAGTTCGTTTAAGTATACAAAATATGAAGATTTGCATTGGCACATAAACTTACAAATACACACACGCACAACCAAAATCAAGACCTACAGTGGCTACGAGACAGTTTGAAATTTTAATGTTATCTCTTAAGCCGGCTCGTTGGCTGAACCAAGACTAGAATCGAGATCCACACGAAAACGAAGTCTAAGTTAATGACTAACTTGACATTTGTCTTCTGCTTTGCTTCGGCCCGCCAATGTCCGTGAAAAACAAAATGTTTAAAATGTTTTTTCTTGCGCTACCCGATTTTTTAAAAATGGTAAAATTTAAAAAATATAATTTTTAGAGGTTTATGCGATAGAGAGATGCCTGCAGATTGTATCCATAAAAATTCGACATGAATCGGTTCAGTAGAACTTGAGATATCGTGTACGTCAGTTTGAAAAAACTAGTTTCGAGAAAAACGCGTTTCAAGTTCATTGTTATGGCCGTACTAGCTTAGATATCGCATCACTAAATTTTTTTTCAAATTTCTAGACTACAATAGTCCCTTAATGCACTAACGTTCCTAGAGAAACTTCGCTGTCTCAACGTAGTATCACTTGCGTCATTTTAACCCTTTCGCGTACAACATCGAACTACACTCGTGGCGATTAGACTGTACAGAACGTACAATATCGGACCAAACTCGTTATGAAATGCTTGCATAGCTCCAGGCGCTTGGTGTTCATGGGAAAGCAAGGTGTTTCGACACGACAAATGTAAATTTATTTGCGACACTGTTCGGCGAGAAGTGGTTGAAATGCGCGTTGAAAAACAACGGATATGTATTTTGCGAGATAAAATGATAACGAGAGATGCGTTTAGTTCGACAGTATATTTTCGAGTGTTCTTTCGTATGCTTTACAACGATATTTATTGACCGGTGGCTATCGGTAGAATTGGGTTAAAGGATAATAGAGCGCAGACTCTTTTTGATGTAGACAATTAAGCTGGAAGGATTGCTACGCATTATTGAATACTGTTTGAAAGGCGATTTAGGGATATTCAAATGCGGCTATTGGAATCTATTCAATTGGCTATTTGTCTGCATGATTTATGGCCCTTTTTGTTATAAACTATATCGATATATATTGATATATTGCCCTATTGTCATGCTATCAGTATAAATCGAATCGCCTTTTATTGACGGTTATGAAATTGAGAATTAGGATTGAACACAAGGTAAGGCTCAAAATTTGTCCCATTCACCGGCACAACTCAGATACGCATGCACAACATAACAATATTACTTTCAAGGTACGGAATTCGTGCTCCAGATCCTCTAAATTCCAATCGTACAACCCTAGAAACGCTTCCAATACAACGCTGGAAAGAGGAGAGCAGGGCAATAACAGAAGCATGCATGAAGCACAAAACTGTATTTCACAGATACGTTTTGTTTTGTTTACAATCATAGCAAGAGATACATCTCAAGTGATTTCAATTAATAACACTGCGCGAAAAAAGCAAGAAATTTCACACGCGGAAAAAATCTGTATCAATCTGTACTGTATGACGAAAATCTGTAATCTGTACCGAAATTAACGAAAAAATCTGTATCTTTCCAGATAAATCTGTACGTGTGGCAACAATGTTCACAACGCCTGGCACGATGAGCTTATATACATGTTTTGTCCATTAAATTTTCCACTGTATCTGGTAAAATCAAACGCAGCACCTTCAAGAAAGGTCGATAATGGTATCATTGAGAGGATGCCTCTTAGACACATTTCACATCCCAACAGGAGCAGGGTAGCCTGCTGGGCTCTTTGCTGTACAACATTTAGAGCTCCAACATTCCACTGGCCCATATAACGCGTCTTTGATGATGCGCAAACGATTTACACCGTTCCTCAAATTATTTGATCTGACGGTAGATTATGTCGACCATAAAATGAACGAAGATAGCGATGAGAGATTTGCAATTTGATATTTATTTCCGACCGCATTTTTTTTTCAGAGAAAGGTACGAAACTCCTGATTCATATTCCAGACTCATGTTCAAGGTTTCGATATATCAAAGTCATTTGAGGCTCTCGGTTTAAAACTCTGCCTAAAACGAACTCAAATCGCGAACCGAAAAGCTCGGCTTGCACTTGTGGTCCTTATGACATTTCAACGCGGTTGCTGGTCTTCTGATGATTGCTTTGAGGCATTCGAATCGTTTATGTTCCTTTATATTTTTTACATACGCGCGCCACACGGTATTTCTAGATAAATTCAACACTACAAAAAACTTACATGCGGTTCACAATGAATTTTCTAAGTTACTAAGTTAGAATTTCAATTTTGGTTATCTGTGCAGAACCTATTAAAAAATATTTTCATCAAGAGCTTGTCCTTTCCTATTTTCGCTCTTTTTTTCCAGTGCTATGAAGCGAGAACAAGCGAATCAATCGAAGCAGAAAGGTCAAAAGCGTTCTCCATACCGGAGTCACTCTCGGAAAGGAATTCCACTGCAGTAAGTAATTCAACTTCTTGCTGTCAATTAAGCTTATCCAAACAAAAACACGAAAGATCACACCTAGAACAACATCGAAAAACAAACAGCGAAATAATCATATTACACTTTTTGCCAATCCTTGGTATGTTCACGCTGCTGGTTCTGTTTTCAGCAACATTAACAGAAAAAAACAAAGGATAGGTCCCTCGGTCACCCACAAGGCCAACATTACTTACACATTTGTCCCAAACAACCAGTTGCGTCAGCAAAATTGTCCCTCAATTCATCCCCCAGGAACAACGAGAGTCCTTGGAAACATTAACAAGGAGAGCAAGCAAGTCAATCGAGAAAAAATTGACTAAGGTCATGAAGGTTGTTAGAGATCGATAAATGCTATATACGTCCACCATTCGGTGGTATTACGCAGGTCCTCGGAGGGTGGTGGTCCGGGTTGGGAAAGGAAAACTTTTCTCTCTTACTCAATGTGTTGAACACTGCGCTGCCTTGCTATGTATTTCACGATATCTCCCCTGAATTCGGAAGGGGAAGTTGCATTAAAGAATTTGGGTACACACAGGTTGATGGATATAGAAGCATTGCATATCGAACATGAGCGACACAACCGCGCATGTCTGCTCTCGCAAATGTTATGTGCAGTTATTTTTGTGTTTTCGCCAACATCATCATCATAATTGTCATTGTTTGGGTGGATGAGTAGAGCGTTGATACATCGGGGCCGCGGTAGACACATGGCCCTTACAAATCGCTCCGATTCGCTCTTGTGAGATTCGCAGTAAATATCCCATCTCTCATTGCTTGAATCGACGAACGCGTGATACACGATGAGCATCTTTATTTCATCAAAAATGAACGAGTAAACAGTTGTTATATTGCTCTGCTTGTCGAACTGCAATTTGTACATCGAAACATCAATACAGATGCCGATGCAGTTTGTTTTCTCCTTCTCTATATTGCCAGTACATAAACCGCCAATGTGAATTTGAACACATAACTGTGGATGCATGATAAGAACGATTTTCAGTGAGCGAACCGCGAACATCGAAAATTCGCCATTTAAGCCCTAACCAGTGTCAAGGTTTTTCCACCAGCCATTTGGCGCGTCTCGCGATTTCGATCCAAAAGCCGCTACATTGTGTGGGTCTATTCCATCGCTGTACCGACAATCTGTTTTTTTTTACAATTTTCACTTTTCGCTTGATGCACATCAGTGAAAACCAAACACAACCAATATGGAGCTCCCGTAGAAGATGTTCCACCAACCATTCTCCCTCGTTGTTACTTCAGCTTTTATTTTCAACGATGGAATGTTGTTGATGCTCTCGATGCAGGCTGGCTTATATGGTGGTGGTGGCTTACCGTACAGGAAAAACTGGAGCAAAATAAGTTGTAACTATCTGCAGTTTTCCATCTCCCGTTGTCGAAAGTGTATACGTTTTGCATTCTTCGTCGAGTTCCGGAACATACGCTCATACGGATGATAATGTTATGCCTCAGAAGATGAAGATGTTGAAACATACCTGAAATGAATAGAAATGAGAAGGCGTTGTAGTGGCATGGTTGAAATAAAAATGCGTTTACGTTTCATCATGAAGTGTATAGAGAACAAGACGTAAGATCAGAACTGACCGCGCATTGCTCGATGTACCAAACATGTGATGGTTTGTTCGGATTTTTTCTACCCAAAACCCACGGTCGGAAGAATTACTTTTTCAAAGTACAGAGGTTGGCCAAATTATTATACTCGAACTAAGAAATAAAATTATCAAAGATTCTAGCTCAGAACAAAAATGAAATCTCTTGTTTATCAGAACAAGAACAGAACAGAATAGAACATTATCACGAGAAGGCATAATTTTTTATAATCCTCTCGTACTCACGCGCAAAATATTCAGGTGACTAAAAGCTAAATTGGAACGACCAACTGGAGTATGCAATATCTAAAGTCCAGACTGCTCTCGGGAAGAAGTGGGGACTAAAACCGAAAATGATTCACTGGATTTACTCGGTAATGGTGAGACCCAGACTAACATATGCTTCGCTTGTGTGATGGCCTAAAACTACACGAATCACAGTTGAGAAAAAGCTCGATAAACTACAACGTCTGGCATGCTTATCAATAATGCAATGCCCAGCGCACCCTCCAAAGCCCTAGATGCTCTTTTATACCTTCTACCCTTGCACCAATATGTGCAACTTGAAGCGAAAAAAGGGGCTTTTAGGCTGAAACGTGTAAAACATTTTCTAGAAGGAGACCTCACAGGGCATTTACACATCCTGGAAAATTTCCAACTGAACACTACAGTAAGTATGAATGAAGACTGGATGGAAACAAAGATTAACTTCAGTGTTCACTCCAAAAAGTGATTGAATTCAATCGCAGCAAATGGGAGGAAGGTGGTCCTAAAACTCGTCCAGGATCCGTCGTGTTTTATACCGAAAATAACATATGATTTAGATGACAAAAAAAACGAGATGACAGTAGATCTCGATATTTCATGCAATTTGATGACATTTTGCATCAACATTTTTTTTCAAAACTCCGATTTCATGCACTCTCCCCTTGACTGATTTTTGGGATTTCGAAAGACTGAAACTTTGGCGTCATTGCGACAACAGGAAATAATGTCCGGTTGAGCTAAAATGTTGTATAGTGTATTTTTTCGAGAGAATCAATTATTTTTCAGGAAGTCCCATTCGTAAATTTGAGATGACCATTTTCATTGGCACTATAATGCACATCGTTGCTCATGAATTTGTTTTTAAACCGTGATAAATAATAGTTTGGCAAACAAGTTTTATTAAATCAATTCTGCGATAATTCTGTAACATCGAAATTAGACATCTTTTAAGAATCCAATAAATCAAAGGACTATCCAAGCGTATTAAAATTTTTATCACTTATTTTGTATCCTTGGCAACAATCTCAACACTCCTACCCCAATTTTTCTTTTTCCTTACTGCGTCCTTGATTATTCGCATGACCATACACTGGAGTCGCTTTTTCGCGGGAGATATGTTCCGCCTAAACAAAAACCTAAAAAGAAAACCGTGAAACAAACGCGTAAATTCCAAAATATGCGTAAAAAAAACAGCGTAAATTCCAAAATCCACGTAAAAATAAGCCGGGTAGTCTTCCAAATCCGTGTAACAATCTAACAAACAACGAATTATAAGTTTAAAATGCAACCCATATTCTAACAATTGATTTACTGTTTTTTTTTGCATGCTACAATCATGATATCTGTATCTCCTTTTATTTGTCAGCTACTAATCAGTGATACAATACAAACTTATTTGCTGAAAAGTCACATCCATTAGCATATTGTATTTATACGCGTTTGATATGTGTCGCGTAAAAAACCGCGCGAAATAAAACCGCGTAAAAAGCGACTTCAGTGTATTATATATGACTCACTGTGCATAACCGGATTCAAACATACTAAACGGGCCCTGCTCATCCTAGCTATATCCATGTTTCATTAAATTATAATATTAGGTATGTTCAAATATTCAATCAAAGTATTCATTTAAAGTTGGTATTTTCAACGTAAATAAATCTACTGCGGATAATCGAAACTAGTTGTATGGAACAACCCCTATTCCAGCACCTCCTCTTCCTAGCTACGTTCAATTATGTTCAAATAATCATATTTATAAAGTATATTAACAAATTAATTAAAATTTCTGATAAAAATCAAAACTTAAATGCTCCGAATAATCGAATTCCGGATAATCGAGTCCGAACTGTATTGCTATTGTGTACTTTTTTGGCGTTATTAGTATTTATTTGAAGAAAAAAAACATATATGGTTCAGTGACTATTAACATCTAATTCTGCCTACTCAAAACAGTGTAATTTTTGATACTCCAACACAAATAACGAAATTCGACTTTCTTACTATTATTAACTAAAAAAACTCTGGGGATAACAGACTGTCGCCATCTTACAAGTCATCTCCTGTCCTTTGATTCTGAATGTGAAATAATTCTGCATACGCATCGAACGAATAAGGAATCCAGACCATGGAGTAGAGAGCAGTGTTGCCACATGTACAGATTTATCTGGAATGTTCCAGATTTTTTCGATTTTTTCGGTGCAGATTATGTGCGGTACAGATTATGTGCGGTACAGATTACAGATTTTGTCCTGAAATACAGATAGGTACAGATTTTTCGATTGTTAAATTTATAACACGAGGGACTGGTCGAGCAGATGAGAAAGAGTTTCGATTTCAATTATTAGACCCTCAAGATTACTACAATGTTAAATTAATTTTCAAATATTCTAACAACAAAACTAAGTAAATTATATCTATATATATCAAAACTGTGTGCATATATTATAAATTATCATAGTAATTTATTTTCTCGTTGAAAAAAATCTCGAAAATCACATACTTTTTATGGTGTTCCTTAAAGCTTTGCTGAAAATTTAATTTAATTGCAATGAACCCAATCCTAATTTGAAATTCAAAATTAAGAATACATTAACAAAATAAGCCACATGTTACATGCATTTTTCTTGTGAATGACAATATTTTTTTAGTTTTCTCCAAGCGTTCTTGTTATATTCATCCATTCCGTCCAGGGCAATCTGTTTTTCGCATGTATTTAGTTCAGGTGCCCTTCATTCGTTCCCAACAGTTCGCTCTCAATCAGTTCATTCAGCATCAATTCATATGACCTTGTTATGAAAAAGGACGATCGTTTGTTCAATCTTTTTGATTAACTTGATCACAATAATGCCCAAATTGTACGCAAACAATTTGTTTGTTGCTCTTACCTCACAAAGCAAGCAGCGAGTAAAATATAAAATGCATACCTTCCTTATTCGTTGAATTGTTTACTTGTTTTACTGTCTTCATTGTTTGTGTGTTATTCCAAAAAAAATCCAATCTAATGGTATATAATATAACATATATCGCAATAACGATTTTGCATAGTATGTATTTGAAATCCCTTGATTTACCGTTAAATTTTTCGTAGAGTGGGCCACCCATAAAGAAATCAACGACGTCCTACGTCAAAAAATTTCGAAATTCTGTCAAATATATACCGGGAATATGTGTATTGAAGAAAATGCTTTGTTCATCATCTAAATTTATATTAGCGCTCTCAAAACAGGCCCCTTCTGAAGCAATACACTTTTTCCGACGAACAATCCAGTCATCGAAAAACTTTTTGTAGCTGTATTTAGGAATTTCCTGTATTCAGCAAATTCGTTTTTATGTTTTCAATACTATCAAAACGGGACCCACCAAGCGGTAATTTTAATTTCGGAAACTAGAAATGAAAAGTCACACGGGTCATATCTGGAGAGTTATTATGCATTGGGTGAACGTGGAGTCAGAATTTGATCGTTCAAGTATGTTTTCAGCCACTTAATCAAGCGATGAAATTTTTGGAGAAAATTGAGTCCTTTTGGCACTAGCCGTGCTGCGATTTTTCTCATGCCCAAAACAGCAGCGGTCTCGTGTGAGATATTTACTTCACGGGTTAGCTCTCTCAAACTTAAATAATGATTTTCGAGCACAATTCCTTTTTATTTGTAGATGCTTTCGTCAGATGAAGAGGGTGATGGTCGTTCTTGACGTGGCAAAACATTCTCCAACGGCCTAAAACCCGGACAGCCGTGCCATGGTTCATTGAACAGAGACTTCAGATTCTAAATGAGCCACCTTATTTACCTGATCGAAAACCGATCGAGAACCTATGGGGAGTTATCTTACGGAGAGAAAATGCAGCAAACAAATAGAGAGGGAGTGCACAATGATGCACCGAACGAATTTCAGTGGAAATTTGCAACTAGAACACGACAGTTATTCTCTAGACAAAAACTGTCTTCGACAAAGTTCTTACATATGATGAAGCGCTCATTTCAATGTTGTAAAAAACAGGGTGACCAATACAATAAAAAATCTAACTTGCTTATCTTTATAGATAGAGATAAATATAGTTCGACAATGTTGCAACTTTTTCAAACGAAGTTTTTTTCTATCTTCAATACAACCAATTCAGCACTTTTGTTCTAAGTTACATTACGGTCACCATGAAAAAAAAGTTTTTTGTTCTATTTTTTATTTTTCAAATCCTACATGCAAACTGTCTTCAGCCGGTCTTCAGAGCTTACCAAAACAAATATTTTGCAATGCAAAACTTGTCAATATCTTAATCCAACTCGAAGTTATCAATATTTTCCCCCAAAAATACGCCCTTTTTATTTGTTTGCCGTTCTTTCTAGGGCAAACATAAAAATCTTTTTTGACGACACTCAGAAGGGAATATTTAATTCTCATTACACTCATCATATCATCATGTGTAACAACTTTATCGAAGACAGTTTTTGTTAAGAGAATAACTGTTGAGCAAATTTCCACTTGAATTCGTTCCCTAGACCATTGCGGAATGTTGAAAAGCTTAAACCAGCAGTTTTCTCTCTGTGGTACGAGATACAAATTTCAGCAAAAGATACAGATACGAGATACAAGTTGTGAGCTGGTTGAGTACTTAGGATGACCTATGAATTATAAACTTATTGTAATTCATACGAAAGTTATGAAAACTAACATCAATTTCGTATGAAACCAAGTGGAAAATTATCACTCCATAGTTTTCCACTTTTCCACTTGATTCAAAATTATGAAATTTATGTTTTTTGTATTTGTTTGTTTCCGGTTCGGGCCTGAACAAAAGAATAAAGTTAAAGTGGTCTGTTTTATAAGCAAAGATAGTTGCTATACCCTAATCTATATACATCATTTCAGCCGAGTTCTTGCATATCCCTGCAAACTCAAGAAAAATAAGTGATTCTAACGTCATGAAACATAGTGTATAGCGAATAATTGTGTCATCCGTTTACATTCTATTGTTGGTCGAATAGCTTGAGAACGGTTCTTTCCTAGAATTTATATATCAGGTGGGAAATTTAGCTTCATAATTTTCTCCCAATAGTACATACCTGCTAGCCCTGCCAAGGGCAACGTACGATCCCATCGGCCCTGCGCCTGAATGATCGCCGCCACTGAAAGCATCGGTTTATCCTTTTTCAGCATTGTGAAACCAGCTACCTCGGGCTGATCGAAGTTACCGAAAAAAAACCGGTAGCTTCTGTGTCACCTCTGAAGATAGACGAATTGGAACTAACACAAACACTGTGTCCTACGGATACAGAAACTTTTCTCACATTTCATAGATGCACTTTTGTGGGAATGTGTCTTTCACACAAGAGCTGCTAAAGTAGTCGGCATGTGTTCTCGTTTGTTTACACTGGAGCTCATTATAACTCTCCCGTTATTCTATAGGAATACATTGATTGATTTCTGTACAAAGTTTATACAGATAGTAGGCTTACTAAGAAACAGAGCATTTCAACTGATCGGATTTCGAGCTGAAATGAAGCTACTTATACACAAACCCACACCCAATCCCACAACGGAACCGCTATCGGAACGCCCGCCAACCAGCAACGGTTTCACTGCAAAATTCCCCACGCGACTGCCGCTCAATTGCATAAAATTGGATGATTTATTACCATCACGCTCTCCCCCGCCTGGTTTACGACTCGGGACTACGGGGTGGGATACTGATAACCGCCCCACGTCATACAGCAGAGAGTAGCGGCGGTCAGAGGACCGAGCGACGGGGATTACATGCAGCAGACAACCTTCGGGAGAACACACACCAAAAGTGCAGTGTAGCTTCCCGGCGGAATTGGGTTAACTGACGTGATGACCCTGAGACAGATGATGCCGATGATGACGATGACTGTGGCGGCGGCGGCGATATGCCAAACTGATTGACACCATGTGCGAATGTTCGAAGGGAAGGTGGGGGGCAACTTTCCGTGCTGGAGGGTTAGGCTTTATTTGCACACTTTTTGTGGCCTATCGTTATTTCTTATCAATGCTGTTTTGTCTCGCGAGGGAGTGGAACAAAGACAGTTCCGTGATTGGGGAGTGATTAGGCTCTTAAAAGGCGATTATGAATGAGCGAGTTGTTGCATGCATGACATGTATATTCGAGGTGTTATTAAGAGTGGCCGAAGTGGTTTCCTTGCGTTTTCAATTTCATCCAATCTATGTATTAATAATGTTTATGGTTTGAATAAATAAGATGTCTCGATGATTTTAAATTTTATTCCCATATTGCTCATGACAAAACAGAATTATTGCAACAATACACCCAGGTTTTTACCCGTTTTTACGAGTTTTTTTTGCGCGGATTTTCCAATTAATGCGTTTTTTTCGCGGATTTTCCAATTAACGCGGTTTTTTACGAGTTTACGAGTTTTTTAATACCAGTGCAAAATGGTCCAGGAAATGCATTTAAGTGGAAATTAGCATTTAGAGCTCGACAGTTATTCTCTAGACAAAAACTGTCTTCGACAAAGTTGTTGCATATGATACTGCGCTCATTTTCATGTTGCCAAAAATAGGGTGACCAACATTTTCGATGAAATAAAAAATACAACTTTCTTATCTCTATAGATAGAGATAAGCATAATTCGACAATGCTGTAGTCCCAGTTATTTGAGACATCTTTGTAGAACCACATTTTTTTCTATCTCTTGAAATAACAGATATAGCGCATTTTTTCTGAATTGCGTTGGAGTCACAATTAAAAAACTGTTTTTTGCTATAACTTTTATAATTCAAATTCTTCATACAAACTGTCTTCCAAAGACTTTTAGAACATACTGATACAAACATTTTTCGATGTAGAACTTGTCAATATCTCAACTTCACTCAAAGTTATTGATATTTCTTCCCAAAAAATACGCTCTCTTCAATTGCTCGCCATTCCTTCTGGGGCAAACATAAACAAAGTTTATTGGCGGCAATTGAAAGAACGGAGTTCACTCTACATAATGTGTGATTTTCAAAACTATGTTATTTTTTGTGTTTGAGTAAATTAAAATTGAAATCATGAGTTTTTGGGTGAGAAGCCATCAATAACATTGAGTAGGATTAGGACATTGACAAGTTCTGCACCGCAAAATGTTGGTCTTGGTAAGCTCTAAAAGTCGTACGAAGACAACTTTGATATAGAATTCGAAATGTAAAAGTTGGAGTACTGACACAGGTATAAGCAAACGAGATCGGTTGAATGCTTGACGTAAAAAAAGAAGTTTTTTTTTGATTTGAGAAGAAAAGAATAAAAGGTTATATACAATTTAATTCAATTTATAGAAGTGTCCAATAGTTTCTGAAGTGATTTATGATTTATATTTAATTAATACTATACTATAGCTGTCGTAGGTAGATAAAACAAATTATTATTACGTACGATTTCCTAAAGATTTAACTATGTTTCCACAATTGAATTAACCTTAAAAAAGCCTATTCAATACATTTTAAAAGTAAGTTCCCTCCTATTCTAATTAAGTACCAATATTCATCAAATTGAAATCCATGATTAGGACCCTTAAAGGGGAATTCAGGATATTCGTTCAGAGAGTAATAAGGCTTGAAGCCGTACCGAATTTGTAAGTTCCTACATACGATAGACTTATACAATTTGTAATTATTATTCAGTAAATTTCTACCTTGAAGCATTACGCTAAAAAGAATCGGCGTTTGAGTTTATTCCCGAATATCGATTCGCTAAATCGATTATACTAAAAGATAGAAACAAGCTTTGTTCTTCAAAGTTGATTACAATAATTTGGGCTACAATATTGTCTAACTATGTTTTTCTCTATCTCTATAGATAAGAAAGTTAGATTTTTTTATTTCATCGACAATTTTGGTCACTCTATTTTTGAAAGCATAAAAATGAGCGCTCTATCATATGTAACAATTTTGTCGAAGACAGTTTATGTCTAAAGAATAAATATCTCCCACAGAGTTGTTTTTTAACTAAGTTGCATTGGGGTAACCATGAAAAAACCAGTCATTTTACTCTAACTTTTATATTTAAAATTCTACATCAAAGTTGTCTTCGTACGACTTTTAGTGCTTATCAATACCAACATTTTGCGATGCAGAATTCGTCAATATCTTAATCCTGCTCAAAGCTATTGATGGGTTTTCACCCAAAAACTCATGATTTCAACTTTAATTTACTCAAATACAAAAAAATAACATATCTTTGAAAATCACATATTATATAGAGTGAAATTTGTTCTTTCAAATTCCGTCAACAAACATTATGTTTGCCCCAGAAAGAATGACAAGCAATTGAAGAGAGCGTATTTTTTGGGTTTGTATGTAGAATTTGAAATATAAAAGAGCAAAAAAAACATTTTTTTTAATGGTGACCCTAACGCAACTTAGAAAAAAGGCGCTATATGTTATTTCAAGAGATAAAACAAAACTTTGTTCTATAAAAAATATGTTTACCTCTACCTATAGAGATAAGAAAGTTAGATTTTTTATTTCATCGAAAATGAGTTACCCTATTTTTGGCAACATAAAAATGAGCGCTCTATCATATGTAACAAATTTGTCAAAGACAGTTTTTGTCTAGAGAATAACTGTCGAGCTCAAAATGCTATTTTCCACTTAAATGCATCTCCTGGACCATTGTGCAGTGCAATATCACATCTCTCCCTCAGCTCACATTTCTCTCTTATACTCCCTCAGAGCATATTACGGTAGTTAGTGCTTGTAACGGAGCTTAGCGCTTATGAAGGAAACTAGTGCCGCACCTTATCACGATTCTTAAGTGATTTTAGGTGTTGGGTAACGAGGAGCTCACCGGGCGGTACAACGAGACGGGGTTTTTACGGGCAGCGACTCGTGAATGTCTTTCCCTGTCTACTTAGCTCTGAACCGACCAACAGTGGTACTGTACGTGCATCGGCACTAGAGTGTACAAATCACAAGGGAATCTTCTAGCAACAACAGATGACCTCATTCGTGAGGAAAACCGAACTATAGCTACACCCAAACTAGCGTTGGCAGAAATGATGCCATTCCGTGTGTTGGAAGTCAAATGCGCAAATAATGAGCTGTTTTAAAAGCCTAAAAATGGTTTGTATGTATGCGTGCAGACATCTCTTTCTGTTTTCTTTTCTCATTTCATTTGGGATTGTGCAAAAAAAGTCCATACGACGTCAATTGGGATCGAACCAAGGCCGGCTGGAATGCAAAGCCATTTTACACGACCACGCTATCCACAAGGCTAATGATACTTCAGCAGTTGTTCAGCAAATACGTGACAATATTGCACCTGATTATAAAATGAAATTGGGAAGTGTTTTCTAAGAATAAAAAAGAAGCGCATGAAGGAGAGCAATATCTATCTCGGTCTGGGCCGTGTATGTGTCAAAGTATGCGGAAAGCTTAATTGTCTTTTGTTTCGCTTGCTCGTATCAATCTTATACTGCTGTATCATGTATATTATACAAATGCTTACCAGTATTTGTGAGTCATGACATTTTCTGTTATGTTATGTCTCATTTTATGTCATGAATCGGGATGACAAAACATGAGCTAAAAATCAATTTTGGGTGTACCAGTAACCAACGAAATTGCAGGAAAAAACTACGGACTATCGGAAGCGAACAAAAGTCAACTTTTTACTTCCGTTTTACGTAAGGATAGTCCCGTTTGATATCTATCATTAGGTGACATGGTTTTTTTACGCGGATTTTCCAACTAACGCGGTTTTCTCCGTGGTACCTATCCCCCGCGTAAAAAAAACCTGGATGTATATTAATGTATTTAAAAAATTTCTAAAGTTCTGGGCAAATATGTCCGGGAAATATTTCGCCGTACTTCACATTGAACAATTGACTGATACCACATGAAAAAGGTCAGTTTTTTCCATTGTGGTCATGTCATCAGCATTCGAACAAATGCCTAATATTAATCGATTGGTAGTAATTACGGAAGTTCGGAAGATTGTCTGTCCTAAGAAATCTCGAAATAGGAATAGGAATAGGAATAGGAATAGGAATAGGAATAGGAATAGGAATAGGAATAGGAATAGGAATAGGATTAGGAATAGGAATAGGAATAGGATTAGGAATAGGAATAGGAATAGGATTAGGAATAGAATTAGGAATAGGAATAGGAATTAAACCTGGAAAGGATCCTTCATCTCTGAACGGCCTTATCGTAACAAGTGCAGCCTGATTCAATATACAACCACCTGCATTTTTATTCTATCAAAATTCCTCAAGAACGGATCTTCACGAATCATCCGGTAACATATCATATGAGTTTTGGTAAGAAGTTCGTTAACATTTTTTCACAAATCTGGTCTTCTTCAACGAATCTGCTCTTATACTGTAATCTTCTCAGCGATTCGGCAGACAAAATTTGAATTTCAGTATAAAATTCGAGACAAATTCCTTCGCAAGACCCAATCGAGCACTGTAAACAAACAAAATGACATAATTCCGATAAACTCTCAAATGATCAATGATTTGGTTTTGGTGTTTTTTAGCAGAATGTACGAACGAACAATATTCGTGCGATGTAAACAAACAAAATGACATAATTCCGATAAACTCTCAAATGATCAATGATTTGGTTTTGGTGTTTTTTAGCAGAATGTACGAACGAACAATATTCGTGCGATGTTTTGCTCAAAAAGCCAGCAAGGGTCAAACAACCTAAGCAACGAATTCATGCGTCATTTCAGATGAAAGTACTCACATTTCTACTCAGATCAATCATCCCAAAATCCAACCCTACCATGACTTCGAAAGTATGCGTATGCAAAAATAACCACTATTGGCCCTCAACAACAGCTTTGGTTCACGATGATCGCTAGCGAACAAAGCCATCGCATGGGGAAAAAAAAGTTGAATCATTACACCATAGAAAAAAAAACTAATTCGCGAGATTTGAAGCGATTTTCAAGGCCACACTTACGCGAAGCTAGAGCTGAGGCAGCGAAGGAACAATGTTCGACAATGGAGAAAAGTTACAAAAAAAAAGTTCGCTAAATACGGCATGCAGCCGTGGTTCGCGTTTAGCGTATACCATATAAAGAGTAGCTTCGAGAACATGTCCGCATGAGAGACATTCAAGCGGGTAATCAATTTGGTTAGAGGTTATTATTGTTTGGAATTCATTGGGAGAACTCAACAAGTCGAATATCAAACTTTTAATAAAACGTTGTTGTATTTTACGGCTTTACAATTGTAGATTATAGCTACAGATTCTCCTAAATGTGAAATGTTAAAAAATTAAAATTTAGCTCTATTCCGATTGATCTCGAAAACAACGGTAGGGTTTACATAGTGTAAAAATAAACACCGGGCTGTTAAATACTGCAACCTATCGTCGTATTAGCACTCACGTGCTGAAACAACATCATTTCCGAATGATATCGGCGCACAGTGGTCCAAAACGCAATACACTTTTTCCAACGAACAATCCTGTCATCGATCCCGTTTTGAAGGAAAAATATGCAAAAGTTACACCCATATCTCGTCGCCAGTAATTATGTGTTGGATGAACGTGGGATTAGAATTTGATCGTTCAAGCATGTCTCCAGTCACTTGATTGCGATGAAATTTTTGAAGAAAATCGAGCTCATTTAGTACTAGTCATGCTGCGATATTTCTTATGTAAAATAAAACATCCAAAATATGACGGACGGTCTCGTGAGAGATATGTAATTCATGGGCTAGCTGTCTCATACTTAAATGACAATTCCCGAGCCGCATTTCTTTTATTTGGTTGATGTTCTAATCAGTTGAATAGGTAGATGGTCTTCCTTCTTCGTCATCTCTTCTCGACCGCCTTCGAGTGTACTTTTCATACACCTGTGTTTTCAACATAGTTGAGTCTACAAATGTATTCTGCAACCTTTTCAATGTTTCAGCACAAAAAATTTTGTACGCCACACAAAATTTCACACAATATCTTTGACCAGTAGAATTATCCGTATCAAAAAACACCGAGCCAGATAAACTTAACCTGTTCTTAATGACGCTGTAAACAAACTAAATGACAGATCGCGTTTAAAATTGACATTAAGACTAACGTAAAAAAGATTTAGTACCAACTTTAAAAAAATAAAAATGTTCAGGGGATTTCAGATTTAAAATTACAAATTCCCGGTATATATTTGACAGAATGTATGATGAGTGGTATTCGAAGAAAAATTCGAGATTCCATCAAAACCAAATCGAAATGATTTTTTCGCTATCTTTCTTTCGAAGTGCATAAAATAGTTATACTAAGTGATAGACAATATCATCCTACAACAGATATTTCAACCGCAATTCAATCATGTTCGCGTAATTGAAGCTTTGAATCACTGTGCATCGCGACCAATACGTTCTCTTTGGTTACACAGCTAACTTTTTCATGCTCCAAGACAATCCTGTTTCAATCCAATCTGATTTACCTTGCGACTAGGTTATTTATCCGGAGCTACATGTTTTGTTTCATTCTGATACCCCAAACTGAACTCGCGTGGATGGCTATCTCCATATTTCTATTTTGTAACAACGAAATGAGGAAAGCTACCCATAAGTGACCCCATAAACTGCTGTATTCCATCTTCACATTCAAAAAAAATCAAACCAATCAATACTGAGCGGCAGCGGTTCCTTATAGTTCCGCCATCCGCTAAACCTCTGTACGGAATCAATCGAGTGGACAACCAAACTTGCCGGCACCGAGCGAGATTTGCATGCAACACAATCAGTGAGAAAATAATGTGTAGGAGGGGGAGAGGTCTGTATACGGTGCACGCCTCTGTGGTTGTTTCCAACCACGGCGAAATATATTATTGGGTTGCAGCTTTGTTGGCGATCCGTGTATGTGCAGCAGCTATTCCAGTAGCGGAGAATGGAAATGGTAACAGCCGCGGGGGTACTAAGGGTGCCCCAGTAGTACATACGCGTTCGCGACAAGGTCATCCAGACGCGACGCCGTCCCGTTCCTCGTGTGTCGACTGGATACTTACGGAGAAAGAGTGGACACGGAAGAATTAGGTTCGTTGTTGTGATAATCGAAAATAATCCGAATATGACAATCTTTTGGAATCGGACGAAATCAATAAAGACCTCAACATATTCTGACATTTAAATAGGAATTGAACGGTCCCAGATTCGATCGATCTTAATGAGAGGGAATCGATTCCAACGCTCATTTAAGAAAAAAGTGTTTAAAAAAATTGTGTTTCGAGAGTCCCTTGAAATAACTCTGATCGAAATACTACAAAATTTAATACAATAAACGTTTAGTTGATATACATATATAATAGCATGAGATACATATAGTAAGTATACTACTATGACAGTCAAAAGGTGTCGTTAAAAATGTTTTATTCAGCTCTGAGAGGGCAATAGAAGCAACAGAGCGAATAGTCGTCAACGGATCAAATGTGGTTTGTGGCTGATCTTATGTTGATAGATTTACCAAAAGGGGAAAGGTCCCGCTTGCTTGTACGTGGAAATAATTGATGCCATTTTTAGCGGGCTCTTTTAAACGGGATTTATGGAGTAGTACACAATCATTCCATCAAATAGCGAGATTTGTTTCTGAGAACAGAAGTTTATCAGTTTGCGAAATAGACCTTTTGCTTTACACTAAATGAAAAAATGTCTACTTGGCTAACCCATTATGCCTAGCGTATGAAGTGTCATACCCTTTTTTGAAACTTTTGCTATTAACTTCTGAAACTAAACATTTCGACATATTTCGACGCTACAATGAAATAACACCTCAAACCGATGTGCGTGCAAGATCATCTGTCAGTTTCTGTCATTTTATCTATATTTCGCCTGGTGCAAAATTATGGCAAATGGAGACGAAAAAGTGAGCATACCAATTCAGTAAAAAATAGTAAAAATTTATGTATCTTGAGGCGAAAAAGTAAATAGTTATATCTTTCATTGGTAATTAGGGCTAAAATTTTCCAGTGAGGAATAATTACACAAGATTGAAGAAAAAATCGCGCAATCTTTGTTCAGTATAACTTGTTTTGTCCATCTCGTACAATATCCCGCAATAGGACAAAGAGCGAGGAAGAAGAATGAGTCATCCATCATCTGACAAATCGCACGAAAAACACAACATCTACGGAGAACATCTAGCAAAAACATGACTTTCTCAGTGTCTGAGATAGCAGGGAACACAACTTTTTTTCAAATGCATTCAACCAGTACACCGGTATAAAATATGCACCACAAGCTTAATTTGAATCATCATTTTCAAAACCACATTCACCTCCTTCCAGTCATAATTATGCACAAAATTCTTGTTCACTCGAACACAAACACTCAGCTAAAATCGGACGACAACAATTCAAAAATTGCAAGCAAAAATAATTAGTAATGCGACAATTTCACAGGAACTGCTCAAGCTACCAAACTGGCCGTCAAACGAATGAACATTAACAGGGAACAACAAAAAATCAAACGCCAGCAATATTTATATTGTTTTCGCGTTTTTCCAAAGTCCAATCGAGGAGCGCAAATTTTTACTAACATGTTCAGGCTCTTATTTACGAACTTCTCGACTGCGCTGCGTGCGCGAAGGATTATTTTGTCACACATCACTTTATTCCCCGGCAAGTTGCCGCTACTTTATTGCACTTTTTTCTGTGCTTGAATTTTTATTGCATCATTTCGCTTCACTTTTGTGTGCGTTTGTTATTTATTTACTCTTTGGTCTCCTGCCTCAGAGTCTTGCCTTGCCCCTCTGCCGAGCCAGTAGTCTGTTTTGCATATAAATTAAGAGCGGCCTCCTAGCTGGGGTAAGATGACGGCCCTACACATGTGTATTACTGCGACAGCGAAATTTTATCCAGTGGGTCGCGATGTGAATGAAAAATGTATCTCTTGTTTGTTTGATCCTTTTCTTACACCATCATCGGCGCACGAAGGAAAGGATTTGCATGTTCCCTAGTCGCAGTCCAGATGATACGGTCCAACGGTCAGCCGCTCATAGAATCTTGTTGCCGTTGATCATGAGGCAACATACCTACTCTAAAGGCTCTGAAAGCGCACAAGTTCGTGTAGTTTCCCCGAACAATGTCTCCAAACACTTGGGCATTTTTGGGCATTGTCTACAAATCGAACGACTGGTAGCAGAACGCTTTTTTTGATTTACAACGATACTACATCCCATTATGAAAATAGAATTTTTCCACAGCTTACAACTGACCTTACAAGTGATCTGCACATGGTACACTTCGAACGGATTCGGAATTAGGGATTTGAAGGCCCATAGTAAACACGACTTTCTCCGAATATACGACTTCGACATTCAGAAAGCTCGTCGAGCACACGGAGCTTGTTGAATCTACGCACAATGAATCCTGCTCCCTGTTTTTGCCGAGTATACCAGGTGTGTGAACATTAACCGATTTTTTTTTCGTGCCGCTTATGATCCGATGCAGAAATGACATTTTTTATACCTTGTCCAATGTGGTATACAATTCAGTGTCTGCAAACACTTTCGGATGCCTTCCACACTCCTCGTTTCTACATCAAAATTACCGCTCTTGAATTTTTGGAATCACATTGCAATTTGTCGAAAAGAATCCATGCCGTAGATTTCTATCAACATTCTATGCTAATTTTTCTAGTTTACAGGGTTGACAAATACTTGTAAACAATATCCATCCTAACTGTCAAAGTTTCTTCTCGATATGTAGTGAGTGGTGGAAAAATGGACCATAAAAGAAATCGACTTTTATCGCTGCATTTGCAAGGCTAAAACCTCACCAGTAGTGGCGGCTACAATACATGAAGGAATATGTCGGTCTTCAATATATCATACTCTACGGGGATAAAGGCAGCAAATATACTGGTTGTCCTGGTAGTGTTCGAACTCAAAAGTTAGTAGAGCACACGTGACCGCAGAACCATTAGGAATGTAATGGAGGAAAATTTGGGACTCAGATCGTTAAAAAACCTAGAGGGCACAGATTCTAGGAAGCAAACAGGAAAAACAAGGTTACTAAATGTAAGGAACTCCTCCGCTGATACTTTTTTCAGATGAATAGAATTTCTTCAGATTCACAATCCACAAAATGACAGAATCTACAAAGTATTTGTCTATTGTTTCTAGAGTAAGGTGTTGAAACCAACATCAATTACTACCTCATCAACATACCTAAAGACTTCATTCTTCATACCTAAAGACTTGTAGTTAGCCTCTTCGACAGATTTGAATCCATTGGGATTCTCGATTTGAGGCATAAAGCAAAAAAGATTCACGAACCCCATGGCAATGGGGATAGAACAATTCAAAGCTATCTTGCTAGAGTCAGATAGTACAATAAACAAGGAGCTTCGTTCCCAACCCAATAAATTTTTGTGTTTTCACGCAACTAGTATTGTCGATTTTGTTCATTTTGTCGTTTACGTCACCTATACAAACATGGGCAATATCGTTCCTCATGCCTCATAATTCAGATGTTTCGGTCGACCCAAGATGTTCAGAATATCCATACATTGTTCTGCGGCCATATTGAAGCCTGCATAACACACATTATTTTATTATTTTATAAGCATACAACAAATCATTTTCAACAAACTCTATGTGTTTTGATATATACATATCTAATATAACCATAAGTTCTGCTCGTGATTTCGTGACTACCAACAAATGAATTTAAAGCGAAAAAAAATTGATGAGTTATATTCAGGGTGTCGACTCAAAATCCAAAATAAAATTCCCTGTCTTTCCCTGATCTTCGAGTAATTTTTCATAAAAATTCCAGATGTAGACTGGTAATAAAATTTTCTGCTAGTTCTGTAGTTATAGTTCTTAAAACAAAATACAATGACATTTGTTAACGTATGTCGATATCTTCGAATAAATGAATTGTTTGTGATTGTTGATATTGAGTTAAACAACGACTTAGAAGCGTCGTAAAAATACGCAATTAAATTTTGAAGTGCAGTTCAAAGATAACTGTACAGAACGAGTAATTTTCATTTTGATTTGGATAATTTCACGAAACTGTTACGATCTTAACGAAGCATTTTTTTTCTTACAAACTTTTGACTCCTTTCTGTGTTTCTTTCTTACGACTTTTCTGAATGAGAATTTCGAACTCGTTGAATTAACTATCTCAACATTTTTATTAATGCTATCCTTTCAAAGTGAAACATAGTAACATAAACTTGTCGCATAGCACAACCGCCTCGTCACGCATGTTTCCAGAAAAACATTCGATGTTAACCCTTTCACTACGACCGTCGTCTATAGGTGAAATCCGCGCGATTTTTGTAAATTTATTTTTTCAGTGAACATTGTTTTCGTAATCTCACCAAAAATCATATAAAAAACTTCATAAACATTGGATCTTTTTCAGGGTTGTCAAATCAGTGTTCGTAAATTTAGGGTGATCCCGTGGCCGAGAGGTTAGCGTCATAACTAACATGCCGGGTGTTCGGGTTCGATTCCCGTTCTGGTCGGGGGAATTTTTCGTCAAAGAAATTTCCTCCGACTTGCACTGTGATCACGCGTATTCTAGAGCTTGCCACTCAGAATGCATTCAAGGCGTGTTATTTGGCATAGAAATCTCAACTAAGTACTAATAAAAATGACGGAAGTAACATTACGTTGAGACGGCGAAGTTCCTCTAGGAACGTTAGTGCCATTGAAGAAGAAGAAGAAATTTAGGGTAAGATGTTTCATAAGTTTGATCATTACAAAATAAGTGATCGCAAGTCATATTTACACCATCACATGCACTAGGCGGACAGTGAAAATTGTGACGAAATTGAACAGTGACATCAGGTCCAGCAAGATTTTGAATGAATGCAAGAGGTATGGTACGTTATTTTATGGGATTATTTTGTCAGCGGAGTTCTGCATGAATATATCAGTTGTTGAATTTTTAATAATAATTTTCAATTAATTTATTGAATTAAATGACGGTACAAGATGAATGTCCTGGAAAACAAAAAAAAATCTGACCTTTCATGTTTGTTTTATGTTCTTCATGCTAAAAATCAAAATAAAATGCGTTACATCTTTGAGTATAAATGTGAAATGTTTATTCATTGTTTAATGGAAAGACACTCATATAGAATAAGTAAATAAGTTGTAAAGAAACCCATTCGATTTTTCAAAGATAGATTCAGCAAAGATCGATTCTCTGGTACCGATTTAATCAGTAAATCGATCCTTACGCCGGAATTTCATTTCTTCCTTGATTTTCCCTGACATTGTTTGAAATCCCTGATATTCCCTGATTTTCAAGGTTTTTCATAGTAGTCGACACCCTGTATATCTATGTTACTAGGTTGACCTTAGATTACCGTTGGCTTAGTAGTTATTTGTTTGTATTGAATAAAGTGCCTCTGGCCCCCTCGAATTGCCCCTGGTCACCTTGCCACAGGCCGTTGGGTTTGAGCTCTGTGTTGGGGAAATCGTATCCCGCTGTTAATCTAGTTGCTCTTTTTGATCGGTACAATTTGAAGAGTACAAATCGTAGCAATCAAATCGTGGGATATAGAGCTTTTAGACAATGTTTGACAAATCACAATTATTCAATTGTTTATCTCAAGAAAAATAAAATTTTCTTCATTGTGAAAGGTGCGTAGAAATATTTCCTATCAGTTGATGCAAACTTCTTCGCAATCTATTAAGAAAAATGCTCGAATTATGTGCATACGAAATCTTTAATTTCGTTCACACATGTTCAGTGTTTAGATTTTCATTTTATGGGGGGGGGGTATATTTCCTGTTAGGAGTAGTCCTACGTCTGCAGACTGCATATATTACAATGTTCCTTCTTAACTTTCACCATGTTTCGCGAACCGATCAGTAGTTGTTCGGTTTCCTAGCTACGATGAAGTTCGATAAACCTTAGAATTTTGTAATCTTTCACCAAAAAAAAAATCGTAGAAATATGATCGTGTTTTTCTATGATTACACCAAAACCACGGATTCAATAGGTAAGCTCGATAGCCGTTTCGTTTATGTAGCAAACGTTGAGATTGCTCTACAGTGCATAAACGTAAGTATATATTGTAGAATGTTCAGTTACAGCTAAATCATCGCTTTGCAAAACTTATCCTTGCAGAATCAATTGGAAGAAAATTCTTCGATTGAATTTACACCCACCCTGATTGTTTGCACTGACTTACACATGTGAGAAAATATCACAGTCATGACCATATATTACATATTATCCATCTCCGTCGGCAGCTGACATTTAAACGATAAACATGTTCATCGTTATGGGGGCTATAGAAAACGCCGATCCTTCGCTTCGAAAGCATCCGAAAAGCTGCAATCCACATCAGACGAAAATTTGCTCTGTTTCACAGGATGCAACTACTACCAACCAGACGATATAATCGGTAGGCTAGACAGATGAGAACGAAATTCTTCGCACACCAACTGGAATCGCAGTAACGGCGGCGATTACAAAAACAAACCGTGAACACAGGGGCTCTGCTCTGGGTTTTTTTCGTTTTTATCTCTTCTACCCAAGTGATGTACTACTGTAGACTTTCGGCGATTGATAGTGAAATTATTCAGCTAGCAAAACATGCAAATCTCCGCGTTTTTCACTGCCACTCGGACGCACCCTTAGCACTCGCTATTCGCGAATTTGATCGGCGATTTGAGAGAAATCACAAACCACTCTTGCGGAACATTTGTTTTTTTTTCTCCTTTTGATTCCTTGAGAGCATTCATAAAACAAAAACTCCGCGATTGGACGGGCACTAGGCGATCAGATTCACGATCTTTTGGCGATCGAACTAGCCCGAGAACCTCTCGAAACTCTCCTTCTCTCCCGCGCGCGATCAACCCGAAAGGGATCTTGTGTGCAACCGTTTCGCGAACCGGCTGAAAGTGGACTAAAGTTTTGCACTGTGTTTTAGCTTGTTGATTGCTGCCTGCATTGGCAATACCACCAACACAAACTCTGCTGCTGCTGCTGCCGCTGGTGCGCGTGTCTTGTAGACAATTCAACGAGTTTCGCGCGCGCTATGTTGAAGAAGAGCACATCGAATATTTGTTAAATGCCATATATGAGTGCACTTCGCTTCATTCGGAAGAGCCCGAGAGAGAAAGAGGAGTCCAGCGAGCCAATATACAGACTACAAACATTTCCCGATAGCAGCAGAGAAGCGCGCGCACTCGCGCTGTTCTCATTATATGCACTTTTATATAAGTGCATACAACCAACTGCCACGAGCAGCAGCTCGTTTTGGTTGGTATAGTGGTGCTGTCACTGGGAATGTTTAGTCTCGCTGTCGGTGAATGATGAACACACGACGACGATGCGGCCAGTCATACGTGATGATGCTGCCGGAGATGAGCAACAAAATAGCATTCCGTAAAGCATTCGATTGGGTGCATATGGCGGAGAAGAACCGCAGCGCGGTTCGTGAGATTCAGACTACCACTCGAACTTGATTTGGTTTTCAGTTTTTGACTTAAGGCTACGCAATTCATTGAATTCAAATGATAAATCATTTACATGCATCATACATGCGGAGCAATTCCAAATGAAATCGAAAGTTTGTATTCCGTTTGGGTTGGAGGAAATATGAGTTTTCCACAGTAATTTGGTTTTTTTTTGGCTCAAGCGTAACTTTTGAATAGGGCGTATCGATTTTAGTAGGAGAAATCTATGATAATTTATATCTCAAAAACTATGAGTCGTACCGAAATAGTGTCTTAAGGCGCGTTCACATTATATCGAATGACGCCTATCGGCCTGTACCAGGCGGCATATTCGGTTCGTTATGTAATGTGGACGCCCCACGTCACGAACACACGAAGCACAATGTCGTCAACAGGGTTGTCAATAATATTTTTCAAAAAACTGGAAGATTGCTCTTAAAAAAACTGGAAGAAAACAGGATCCTGTAAAACTGTTTTATTTTAAAAAATGTTGATTTTTTTTTACTTATTCTAATGATTGAGCAATAGGATTTCCTTCGAAACTTCGTGTAGTATTTATATGTAGTTCATAAAATGGCAAAAACAATTAATTAATCATATCATTCGAGCAGATCTATATATTGAAATGCAGGAATAGTTTTTCATCAGGTCCTACAATATTATTCCAATACTAATAAGAGCACTTCCAATACCAAAGCAACACTGAAAGAGTGTTACTTTGGTATTAAATTTACGAGTTATTTCTTTCCAATTTTGGTATTATTCTTTGGTATTTTATCAAGATCTAAATGAGATTTCCTGCTGCACGAGTGATTTACAAATTTGATAAATGTGGAATGTAGCTTACAAATACTTAACCTAATGAAATCAATAACTCGATACAGGTCGGACTCGATTATATATAGTCGCAATTTCACTTTCAACGGTAATTTTCGAATCCAATACATAATCGTATCACAAAAAAGCTATTTTTCTATTAATGTTTCACATTAATCAAAAAATTGTTTTCTTGAGATTCGATTATGTATAGGATTTGAAAATAATTGTTGAAAAAAATGGTCGACTATATATAATCGAGTCTGACCTGTATTTTCAATTTTGCGACTTGGTCTCCTCTGACTTAACACCGACTATATTGGCTTTATGATCATCTGAACTTTAGAATTACTTGGAGGATCTATAACATTTGATGATTATATAAACTCAACACGGGCTATTTGGGTAGGATTTCTTGCTATGTACATTGCCAGTTGTGGTTGAAATGGTAGTTCAATTGATCTGATGATATTTATGATATTTATATAAATTCAGAGACAGAGTAGCACGCTCTGAATCCAGAAGCGTAAACAAGAGGAAAACACTAAGTTGAGTGTGTGAGAAACGAATGATAGATCCAATGTAAATACACATTGGATCGAGCGAACGATAAATTTCAAAAAATAAAATTGATCAAGAGATAGGAAGGGTGAGTGAGGGATCAGAGATGCCAGACATGTCTTCATTTTGAAGACATTTCATTTTATGAATACATTTTGAAGACATTATGAAATATGTGAAAACATTTCAGTACGATAGCGTACGTGGTTTGAGAGATGTTATTTCCATGAAATTCTAACTTTTGGCCGAAAATATAGTCAAAAGACTTTTATCACAGTGTCATTCGCTCGCCTTTTTATCAGTGTCACTTGTTTACTTTTGTTCCTAGTAATTGACGGAGACTTTTGTCTCGGGGTTATTCACTTGCTTTTCTCAAACTTTTCCAAGCAGAAAATCCACAAGCAAAGTAATGAATGAATTCAACAACAAAGTGGTTGATCGGTCAAACCCTACGTTTTGTCTTAATTTTTGTATTTTACAGGACATCCGACACTTTCCCGATCGAATCGTTTTGGATTTCGAATCAAAGCACATTTTTACATTCAAATTACAGAGATACTTTTTAACGCATACTTAAACTTTATTTCACAATTAACGAACAATGGACATAATAGAGCAACTAACAGACAAACTATAATACGATGAGTACAATGATCTATTGGATCGTGCAGTGCCACCAGACGACAAGAAAAATCTCGTCTTATTTTGAGGAAACACAGTCTTGAAATATTTCACAATCCAACAGTGGTTTTTATTTCAAATTCTGGTGAACTTCAAGCAGTCTGAATACATCTCTAGAAGACATTAGCTTATTTGTGCCCTAGAATTCGGATGATTGTGACATTGTATTTTTATTATTTTGGGCCTAAACTATACAATAGATTACCCGAGATCTTTCAAACGACCACTTCTCGAATCGACGTTTTTCCGGTTACATACCGTTCCAATAATTAGTTTTATGGATATGGTTTCAGTCACAACCAAAACTTGAAGGCTGAAATTAACAAATTGAGTTATCACAGCTCCGTTTTAGTGGAAGAACTGAGGCTATATTCAATCAACGAACGGTTTATCAAGCCAATTATCACTTCTAAACTCATAACATTTGGTATGCAGTGGCGCAATATATTCTTTGTTCACATTTATTGAAATAAACATCGAAAACTCAAGGTAAGTTTAATGAAATGCGCTATATAACAATACCTATTAGAAAAAACATTGAATAAGCTATCAAACTTTGTTCAAAATTAAGTTATGAGTTTTATTTTCCTCCGATATGATTGTGAATACATTTGAAGACATTTTTCAAACCATGTGAAGACATTTGAAAAAATCACCTGGAATCTCTTTGAGGGATATTATTTATACATCGTAAATTCATTTTACATAAAATAGGTAAAACTGTAAAACTGGATAAAAATGGATGATATTTGAAAAAACTGGAAGATTTTAGAATTTAACTGTTTGACTGGATCGGAAGAAAAAACTGGAAGAATCCAGTTTAAACTGGAACATTGGCAACACTGGTCGTCAACGCTAATTTATTTCGTTTTGTTTTGGTTCGACTTTCTCGAACCGGACCCACTTGTTTCGGGTTAGGTTCGGTTTGATTCGAGTCGGTTTTCGGCACGTCGGCAAGCCCGGGCGGTACGTCCACATTTTGTCGGTTTTACCGGGCGGCCAAGGCCGATTGGCGTAATGTGGACGCGTCTTTAGAAAGAGTTATAGCGTATTGATGTCTAAACATGAAATAAATATACACTGAAAAAAAAATTTAGTACTCTTTTTTTTATTTACAAAAAAAAAACTTTAATTTGCAATATCCAAAATACATATTTTTTTAATTTTTCTTAAATTTTTTCATATAAAATAGAAATCATGTAGAAAATTAAAAAAATAGGTCCAAGAAGGTAAAACTATTTTTGACGAACTTTGTGGAACATCAAACTTTTATGAATTTTCGAAACATCGAATTTTTGTATGTTAACAATCATTTTTAGCCACAAATTATAATTCCTGATGTGATTTAAAACAAAAAAGCTCATTATAAATCTCCTTCTAAATGCAACCATTCTCGAGATATTTTGAAACTTATTTCAAAATTATTGTCTTTTTTATAGTAAATATTCCCTTTTAATATGTTTGTCGTGTTATACCGTCATGTTCATGAAATTTTATGAATTTGCTTATAATTTCCAACAACTTTTCCAAATACATCAGCATGGTAAAAATATATGTTTAAGAGTTACGTTGAAAATCATTTGAACACATGTGGGTTAATATAAAACGTAGCGATATTAAAAAATGTTTTTTTTTATCTTAATACAAACTTTTAACATGTTATACATGTTGCGCAAACAGAACACAACATTAATAAAAGGAAAAAATATAATTCTCTACAATTTGTTCAAATAATTCCTATATTTATCGGAGTTTAAGAGATATTAAAAATAATACTAGAATTTTGAGCATTTATTTTTTATCAACATTTATTTTTATCAACTAACTATTTTGTTGTATATAATTTAATTTTTTCATTATTTTCTTATATTTCTATACACATTATGATAACTTGCTGCATTGTCGTTAGAGTACAACTTTGCTGCTACTTCATTTTCGGATACAGGTACAAAAGAATGATACTCTGGGGTACCTGGAATTTGTTCGGTGTTATCATACATGCTACTCAACTCTTCCACACCCTGAACATATTCTGCTTGTGACATATATGAAAATGACAATTTTGTAAGATAGTCTTCATTTCGCTTGCTAGCCCAGTCAAATAACGTTTTTGCACTCGTAATCGGATGTTCATGCTGCCTAGCCAAACTAGCTCTTGTTGCCATCCATTTTAATGTACCACCAATTGCATCACAACGTCCTTTGCCGTTTGATGTTGCAAAAAAATGCCATTCAGCGTCAATGTCGTATTTCGATTAAAACTGACATAAACTCGCAAAATTTTTCCTATTTTTATACTGGGATGCAGCACCATCCGACATGAATTTTATTCTTTTTACCTGCATTTGTTGTTTCACAAATGTTACCAATTTAGAAATAAATACTTGTACATCTATTGTGTCATGACTTAAAACTTCAGATATAACCACAAAGCATAAATTTGCCAGAGAACCTTTTTCATCTCTATAATAAACAACGAATGGATGGATTGTTGCTTGATCATTGTTCCAGTGATGACTTTGAACTTCATCTTGAAGCACAAATGAATAATTTTCGGAAAAATCGCAAATCACAACAACCTCATTTTCTTGCAAATTAGCTTTTATATTGTTAAGAAATGTGGACTGTTGTGTTTTAATGTAATCATGAGTAAGTATTTTTTCAATTTTTTCACAAAAATACGATACAAATTCTTCCACCGGTTTTACAAGAGTTTCTATGTCGCATCGATCAGTAGAAATTCATTGTGCATAAGAGATTTCAATTAAATTGCGTTCCTGAAACCAGTTTCCAAACTCGTCCATTGTTGGGCATTTTTACATTCACGAAGGTAACAGTATTTTGATCTATTTGATATGTTACATAGTATTTTTTCCATATATTCTTTGCATTCAATGTTAGAGGAGTATTTTTTAGACTATGAAGCATAAGATTTACATTTCCATGGAATGTACAAACACAAACGTGATGATTTCCTGAACTACTCAGCATCCGGCCAGAAGATGGTCGGGCCCTCGTGCTGCTTCAATAGTGGTAGTAAGCGCTTCTGTAGGCACTCCTTAAGGTAAACCTGCCCGTTTACCGTGCCGGTCATCACGAAGGGGGCGCTCCGCTTTCCGCAAGAGCAGACCGCTTGCCACACCATGTACTTTTTGGCAAACTTGGATAGTTTCTGCTTGCGAATCTCCTCCGGAACACTGAATTTGTCCTCTGCGGAGAAGAACAACAGGCCCGGCAGCTGACGAAAGTCCGCTTTGACGTAGGTTTCGTCGTCCATTACCAGGCAATGCGGCTTCGTCAGCATTTCGGTGTACAGCTTCCGGGCTCGCGTCTTCCCCACCATGTTTTGCCTTTCGTCGCGGTTAGGAGCCTTCTGAACCTTGTATGTACGCAGGCCCTTCCGCTGCTTGGTCCGCTGGACGAATGAACTTGACAAATTCAGCTTATTGGCGACATCCCGGACCGAACTTCTCGGATCACGTCTAAACTGCTTAACTACGCGCTTGTGATTTTTTTCACTGACGGAGCATCCATTTTTGCCGTTCTTCACCTTCCGGTCGATGGTTAGGTTCTCGAAGTATCGTTTTAGTACTCTGCTGACCTTGGATTGGACGATTCCCAGCATCTTACCGATGTCCCGATGTGACAACTCCGGATTCTCGAAATGAGTGCACAGGATTAATTCACGACGCTCTTTTTCATTCGACGACATTTTTCCAAATTTACGAAAAATTGACAGTGAAGCATGGCCAACGTGATCTATACACTCTTATCTGATTATAAGCGAAAGCTGAAGATATAATTCCTAAAAATTAGAATTCTACAACGTTTTTTCCGTGATGCAATTTGATGTGACACACCCTTTATATTGCTGTTTTGGGAATCTTGCGAAGATGCTGAAACGACTGAAACTATTGATGGTACTTCTTCTAAAGTATTTCCTACTGCTGTACTGATCTGTCTGATCTGATCTGTACTCCTCAGTATTACACTGCTTTGGTTTGGAAGAGTATACAGATAAACGGCATGATCCGCAAATTTTTAAAGATGTATCTAAAAGGATATTGCATCCCATTGACTTAAGTTTCTCAATCATTGACACGGTTAAGAAACGGAAATTACAATTTGTGGCTAAAAATGATTGTTAACAAACCAAAAATCGAAGTTTCGGAAATTCATAAAAATTCGATGTTCCACAAAGTTCGTCAAAAATAGTTTTACCATCTTGAACACATTTTTTAAATTTTCTACATGACTTCTATTTTATATGAAAAAATTGAAAAAAAAATTTAAAAAAATGTATTTTGGATATTGCGAATTAAAGTTTTTTTTTGAAAATAAAAAAAGTGCTAATTTTTTTTTTCAGTGTATATTTTTTTCATGTTTAGACATCAATACGCTATTCACTATTACGGTACGACTCATAGTTTTTGAGATATAAATTATCAAATATTTCTCCTATTAAAATCGATACGCCCTTTTCAAAAGTTACGCTTGAGTCAAAAAATTCCCAATTGCTTGAGCTTGAGCTTGAGCTTGGGTAGACTGTACAATTCGTAGTTGCTCTCCGTGATTGACCTGAACCAACCAAATTGCACAAAGAACACACAGAATAACGCTTGGGACTAGCAAATCATTCTCGTTGTGCAATTTTCGGTGATTCGAGCTTTAAATGGTCAATAACGACGCCGGCCACGTCCTTACAGTCACCAGGGGAAGGGAAGGAATGTTAGTATGATAATCGCCTCCCGAAGGCCAGAAGGGTCGCCTCTATAGCGTGGTTCCCTAGCGATTACCATGGAAGGGATAGTTGTTAGCAGGGAAAGGTAATAATCAGGATTCACTGAGGTAAGTGATGTGATTATGTGAACGCGAACTATTGACTACTCTACAAAACGAAAATCCTAAAATCTCGTGTTACGACTCAAGGCAGAAATTATTGTTAGGTATCCTATGACCTACGAAACCTGTAAAATTAATTGGACTGACTGTATATTCCATTATTTAACGCATATACATTTATTTCAATCTATATTATATTATTTATCGCACATACTGTTCATCGAAATACCTCTCCGCGTTATCTTTAGGAAACCTGAGAAGGTAACCGAGAGAAATCTACATATTCTATTATTTATCGTGCTCCCGTGGCCAAGTGGTTAGCGTCACACCTAACATGCTGGTGATTCGAGTTCGATTCCCGTTCTGGTCGGGGGAATTTTTCGTCAGAGAAATTTCCTCTTACTTGCACTGTGGTCTCGCGTATTCTATAGCTTGCCACTCAGAATGCATTCAAGGCGTGTTATTCGGCATAGAAATCTCAACTAAGTACTAATAAAAATGACGGAAGTAACACTACGTTGAGACGGCAAAGTTCCTCTAGGAACGTTATTCAAGAAAAAGATTTATTTATCGCACGCGCTTTCTACCTAAATCCAATCGCTATGACGGTGTGTTATATTTGGGAAACCTTGCCGGGATAAATCTAGATATTCTATTATTTATAATGAAAAGTATCATCGAAATAATTCTCCTGGTTATTTTTGAGAAACCTGAGAAGGTAATAGAGAGAAATTCATATATTCTATCAATTATCGCTCCTACTTTCTATCGCGAATGGCTAGAGTTATCTCTGGGATCCCTAAAATCAATCGAGGCCATATATTATGTTATTCATTGCACGTACGCTGCAATCAAGTTATTTTTGAGAAATTTGAGAAAAACCGAGAAAAGCCTCTAAAATTGCACGTACATTTTCTCAAACTCCATAAAAAAAATACATCGAATAAACGCCACCCGCTGAAGAAAATTTAGTTGAATCGACCGCACAGATCCCGAAACAAATATGTTGTCAGGTGAAAAAAAAACAAGTTCCAAGGAAAACATGTCTCACCCCATAACTGATATGCGTTGTAATGAATGGATCAAATTATTCACAAATAAATAACTTTATGTGTTTATAGTCGTTAAATTTTTTATGTTATAAGTTACACAATACCATAACATGAGCATCTCTAGATATCTTTGTTTGATCTTCTTCTTTCTTTGTTTTTAAGAGGCTTTAAACTTTGCAGTTCATTCGCCTCTAATTATCTTTGTTTGAGCCATGAGATTCATTTTTGAGAGAGCAGCGCTGTGATTTATACAAAGCGTAAATATCTAAGCTGAGAAAACAACCACCTCCCTCTGCTCAACCACAAATACATGTGAAAAAGGAGAGAGGGATAGAAAAAAGTCTCTGGTGAACGAATGCGATGATGACGTATCGTAGGAGACTATATTTCCTTCTACCGCTTCCACTCACTCTCCCTTAAATGGAAACTCTCCACACCGATACCCCACTCTTACTACCACAATTTCTCTCGCTGTCGTACCAAAATAAAAACGTTCTACCACTACTATCACATTATTAGAATCTTTTTCAATTTTGGGCCGCGGACTGCTCCTCTTCTTGGTGATAATATCATTGCTGTTTATTATATGCGTTCGTGTTGACCAAGTGTTGTCTACACTTCAGAGAGCACTTTTATGACACACGCACAGGACGACGAACAAGACGAACGAATATGACGCTAAACTTTTCTGCCTTTAGCACAACATGCATTCAAAGGAATTCGGCATTAAAATTGAAATTATAAATTGACTTCTGTCGAAACATTCTTCCTCTCATCAGCATCATATTCTCCTACAAAATCTAAGCCGCATCACAAAAACACAGACGGAAACTAGAATGAACCGACAAGTAAACGCGCACATTTTTCTTTTTATGAAAATGAAACATTATTTCAGAGAAAAACAACATATTTTCAGCCTTTCCGATTTCCACGATTTGTTACCGATTTTCAAATTTCTGAATAACTTACAATTTACGATCACAAATTAACACTATAACAAGTTCAGCCGAAACACGATTAACCATGACGAACGACGAAAAAAAAATAAACGCGGAGCAAAAAAAATCACGTCTATACTCGACGACGGTACGATCGCCTCTCCTGAGTCAAAAAATTTCCAATTGCTGTGGAAAACTCATATTTCCTCCAATCCAAACGGAATACAAACTCTCATTCGAATCAAAAATACATGTTTTTAAAATCTGCATTTTTTGGACGATTTTATTTGGAATTGCACTGCGGTAAACCGTCAACATCTGTGATCGTGTGGATCGGACGTGTGCATAATCGTTTCCTTCGGCATGTATTCTCAGCGGAGAAGCAAATATACAAAGCAGAAGATAAATATTAGCGAGCAAGCTGCCAATGGTCTCTTCTAGTGTAGAGATTCAAAAAAATCAGAAAAAACGTTTCATTTTCCTGATGTTTAGACATTCAAGAATATGTCCTTGGAAGTTTTTTTTCGAAATTCACATTATTCAGCGCACTATAGTCATTTTGAACTCCGCCTGCGAATGACGGATCTCAATAATAGCATGTCCGAATAAGAACCTGAAATTATTGAGAAACCAGAGCAGTGGGTCCAAAGCCCCAGAAAAGGAGGATGGTTGTAATAGCTGTTATCCATGGTTATTATGGAAAGGAAGTAATGGATAAACCCCTAAACCAAGGTGTGAAGCGACCCGTGCCGAGGGATGAATGGTAGGGGGGGTTTTAAACCTTGCCGTTAACGGAGCCTGTGGAGCACCAGGGCTCCCTCCACAGTATCGTCTGCCCTTGCTGCATTAAGCCGGTCACTGATGCAGTGGACCTTCTTTACCGCGAGACTCGTGGGACTTCTATGAATAATCCACATCCAAATGAACAAAACGAGCGGTCGAAAATAACGCAGAACACTAAGGTTCTGCAAATAAATCTCCATCACGCTAAAGCAGCATCTAGCGTGCTGTCTAGGAGGTTTATTGAAGACGCTATGGATTTAGCTTTAATTCAAGAGCCTTGGGTCCACAAAGGAAGAATACTTGGTATTCATACTGGTTCATGCAAGTTATTCTACGACGACAAGCATGACTCCCCAAGAACTGCTGTTCTAGTAAAAGCAAATATTAAATGCTTTCCTATAACAGAGTTCATTCAAAGGGACATCGTCGCGATCAGAGTTGAGATACCAACCGCCAAGGGAAGATCCGACATAATAATTGCGTCGGCTTATTTCCCTGGTGACGTACCTGAGGCACCTCCCCAAGAGGTTGCGGCGTTCGTAAATTATTGCAGAGAAATCAAAAAAGACTTCATCATCGGCTGTGATGCCAATGCTCATCACACTTTGTGGGGTAGTACTGACATAAACAGTCGAGGTGACTGTCTTTTAGAATTTCTCTCTTCAAACAACATTGACATTGCCAATATAGGCAATGAACCAACGTTTATAAACGCTATCAGACAAGAAGTCCTGGACCTAACACCGTGCAGTCCGGTAATTTCTTCGAAAATACACAACTGGCACGTTTCGGAAGAGGCGTCTTTGTCTGATCACAGACACATTATCTTCGAATGGGATGGTGGCTTGACAGTACAGAGAGAATATCGTGATCCAAGAAAAACCAACTGGGAACGATATTCACTTGAACTCGAGTCAGAAACTCTTAACACAAGAATAAGGTCGATTCAACAGCTCGAATCAACTTCAAAAGAATTAAATGATACGATAGTTTCTGTCTACAATAGTAATTGTCCACTTAAGAAAGTTTCTTCGACAAAAAACGTTCCATGGTGGAACAAAAGGCTCGAGCGGCTACGTAAAACAGCGCGGAAGCTGTTCAACAGAGCTAAAATTAATTCGGATTGGTCTCAATATAGGAGCGCCCTAACCGAATATAATAGAGAACTAAGACGATCTAAACGAAAATCTTGGGTAAATAACTGCGAAAGCATTGAAAGTACCCCAATCGTTGCAAGACTAAGTAAGACTCTTGCAAAAGACCACTCGAACGGGCTAGGTTCCCTCAAAAAGGACGACGGTTCGTTCACAAAATCTCCCTCAGAAGTATTAGACTTACTGATGAAAACTCACTTCCCGGGATCTACATCGGTTCATTCTGATACCAGTCCTAACTACAACCGCGACATGAAATGCTCTCGACGGAATTCTCAAAGTGCAAAGGATGTCGCAAAGATAGTTGCTGGAATGGTTTTCACGAGGGCCAGAGTAGAAAGCGCGATGAGATCCTTTCAACCGTACAAATCCGCAGGTGCAGATGGAATTTTTCCAGCCCTGATTCAAAAAGGAGAATCTAAGCTGATTCCATCTCTAATCGAGATTTTTAACGCAAGTCTGATACTAGAGCACATTCCTTCTACATGGAGACTCGTTAAAGTGGTCTTCATTCCAAAAGCTGGGAAACGTGATAAATCACTCCCAAAATCATTCAGACCAATTAGTTTATCATCAATACTGCTGAAAACTATGGAAAAAGTATTATATGAATACATAAAGTCTGTATTCATGTCCAAATGCCCTTTATCTAAATACCAGTTTGCCTATCAATCAGGCAAATCCACAGTCACAGCGTTACACACGCTTGTGACTAAAATTGAAAAATCTCTTTCGTCAAAAGAAACTGCATTATGTGCGTTTCTTGATATCGAAGGGGCTTTCGACAATGTTTCCTATGTATCAATGGCACAGGCTATGAGAAGAAGACATTTCGATGACTGCATAGTCGAATGGATCAAAGGCATGCTCACAAATAGACAAATCACCTCGGAGCTGGGTGGGTCATCGACATCTGTGATTGCAACGAAAGGTTGCCCACAAGGAGGGGTTCTATCACCTCTACTTTGGTCACTGGTGGTTGACGACCTTCTGATTAGTTTGGAGGCGAATGGTTTCGAAACCGTGGGTTTTGCTGATGATTTAGTCATAATGGTACGTGGCAAATTCGACGATGTGATATCGAGTAGGATGCAGATGGCCTTAAACCTTACACAATCATGGTGTATCAAAGAAGGTCTGAGCATAAATCCCTCAAAAACAACAATTGTTCCTTTCACCAAAAAGAAGAAACTGCATCTGCAGACTCTAAATCTTGGAGGAGAGGAAATAAAATTCAGCGTTTCAGTGAAATATCTAGGCGTAATCCTAGATGTCAAACTAAACTGGAACGCACACTTAGATGCAATTATCAGTAAGGCCAACATTGCCCTATGGGCATGTTCTAAAATGATAGGTAGAACATGGGGCCTGAAACCAAAAATGGTTATGTGGGTCTATACAGCAATTGTGCGGCCTAGGATAACCTATGCCTCATTAGTATGGTGGCCAAAGACTAAGGAGACTGTAGCTACAAAAAAGCTAAACAAACTCCAACGACTGGCATGCGTTGCTGTAACAGGAGCAATGCGAAGCACACCCTCAAAGGCATTGGAGGCTATCCTTCACTTGTTACCTTTGGGTCAACATGTTCAGCTGGAGGCTAATAGAAGCGCTCTAAAGCTAAAAAGATATAAAAAAATATTAGACGTGGACAAAACTGGTCATTTGAGCATCCTGAATCTCTTACCCGTTGGACCAACCTCAGAGATGAACAGCGATTGGATGGAGCCAAGGACCAATTATGACATTCCATACACAGTGATCGAACTTTCTCGTTCAGTATGGGATGATGGTGGTCCCGATGTTCGTAATGGTTCAATCCTGTTCTATACCGATGGGTCGAAAATGGGTAACAGAACAGGTGCTGGAGTGTATGGTCCCAGAATAAAAATTTCTGTAGCTATGGGGAACTGGCCAACAGTGTTCCAGGCAGAAGTAGCTGCAATAATAGAATGTATAAATGTCTGCCTTAAAAGAAATTATAGACATGCTAACATTTGTATCTTCTCAGACAGTCAAGCAGCACTTAAAGCCCTCAATGCTTTCAAGTGCTATTCAAAAATTGTCTGGGAATGCATTTGCCTTTTACGACAACTGTGTCAGAGAAGTTCGGTACAACTGTACTGGATTCCTGGCCATTGCGGTATAGAGGGAAATGAACAAGCAGATGAACTCGCAAGACGCGGCTCAAGCTCACCCTTCACTGGTCCAGAACCATTCTGTGGAATTTCTGAATGTGTGTTGAAGAGTGAGCTGAAGAAATGGGAAGACCGGGAAGTAATGGCCAACTGGATGGCTGTACAACTCAACCAGTCAAAAAAATTTATCACGCCGAGTATTAAAATTACTCAACAATTGCTGAGTCTTAATAAGAAAGACTTCAGCACATTCACTGGTCTTATAACAGGACACTGTCCGAGTAAATACCATCTCAAAAACATAGGTTTAGTGCAAGATGATATTTGTCGCTTTTGTAATGCCGAAAGCGAAACCTCGGAACATTTGCTCTGCAAATGCGGAGCACTAACAAGACGCAGACTTCAACACCTTGATAAGGCTATTCTGGAGCCCAAGGAAGTTTGGTCTGTGTCGCCGTTCAGGACTATAAATTTTATCAAACAGATTATTCCTGATTGGCGCCTATCTCGCTATAGCTTTCAGTCTACTTCTTCATCAATAAGCAGTAGATAAGCTTGAAGCGTAGTACAAAAAATAGGGCATACCACAATAGTTCAAACTAATGGACGCAGTGGTTCACACCCAACAAGGGAAAAAAAAATAGTCATTTTGGGAACGCGATTCGTCCCTGATACAAAACGTTGAACTCATATTTACCGAAACTTCTTCTTCTTCTTGGATGGCACTAACGTTCCCAGTAAAAATTCGACCTTCTCAACGTAGGTATCACTTGCGTGATTCGTATTAGGAGTATTTAGTTGCGAATTCTATGCCGGATAAAACGCCTTGAATATATTCTTGAATGGCAAGTTCTAGAATACGCTTGACCACAGTACAAGCCGGAAGAAAATTCTTCGACGAAAAATCCCTCGGCCCGAACGGGAATCGAACCCGAACCCGAACTTGTTTTTATTTTCAAACTGCCGCCATTTTGGTTTAATTCCTTTTTTTACTTGTCCGAGCTTTATACCATAGCGGCGTCTTTACAGATTAAGAATCTAGTTTTTTTTTTGTTTTAGTAAACTAAAAGGACTGAGATCGTGTACATCAAGGCACTGGCATATTTGTTTCGTTTAGTTATTATCGTATTCCTTAAAGACTAATAAACAAAAAATTAAATTATGGATATTAAAAATATTACACTCGACTCGAAAGGCAGTTTTGAAAACTCCAATGAATTATGTATAAGCATGATTGTTACTTTGACGAAAATAATACTAGTTTAATTTCTTTGCATCGATTTTAAATAAGTTCCAAAAACAGGTTTTTATAGTGTTTTACCAAATCCACTGTAATTCTAATGTTTACAGACAAATTTTTAGCCAAGTGTATTCCCTAAAACTCTGTGAACGTTCCATATTGATACGTTTAGCCGTTTCTAGCCGCTATTCAGATCTCCACTGTCAACAACTGGACCGCTAGCGATTGACCAGAAACGGCCAGAATTGACCAACAGAAGAGGTGTTGTTTTTCATGAAAAATCGCTGTTTAGAAGCTCACAAAAAATCGAAAAAAAATTCGAGAGGTTGTATCCGAGATACGACCGCTTAGGACGTAGGACTACGCAACCTTTTTTTTGAAATTTGTTGGTTTATCATTTCAGATATTATCTGCGAATATGTCGAAAGTTCATAAATAACTATTTAGTAAAAAGTTCCGAGGACACTGAAAAGGTTTAATGGCTTGCGTGGTTTTGTAGAATCATTTCTAGAAGTAACGATTCTTTGTTGCCTTTGCGAGAACAACACACTAATTGGTCATATGTCACAATTTGTTTCTTTATATCAATGCACACATTGCACTGAGTATTTAACGAGAGGCATCTTCCGTGTATCGCCATTCAACTAGAATCAAACACAATAAACATAATTGGAAATTGTATTTTTTCTAGAATAGCCCACAGAGAATAAATGACTTTTCATATTTTGTTGGCATTGAAACTCAAATTTCCTACTCATTTAAAGTTTGCACAGACAATTTCATACGATTTTATTTAGAAACACGCTATGTGCTTATGTACATTACGTTATTAACTGCTGGTGAACCTCGAAGTAAAATAAGGGTCATTCAAATTGGACCCAGTAGTTATGAAAATTGGTGTCTTTATTGTGATAAAATTCGTAATTCATACCTGAGCAACAATTAAATGAAAATAATAAGTAATAATTTTTGTAATTTGATGAGATGCACACACACATGGAAGTAGTGTATGATAGTTACCAACACAAATACACTAGAATATAAATTGAAGCGTTGTTTGTTCGCAATGACACAATGCAGCAAGATCATCACCTGGTCTTATAGAAGTTGGACAGAGTGTATCCTCACTCTCAGAAAATCCTCCTTCATCTATTACAGAGCATAGCTCGTTGAGATCGTTTATTTCTCCCAACAACTTTCTTTTTTTTTGACATGCTAGGACTAAATTTTTGAATTTGTATTTAGATAATCCTTCAGTAATAAATTACAAAAATTATTACTTATTATTTTCATTTAATTGTTGCTCAATAAAGACACCAATTTTCATAACTACTGGGTCCAATTTGAATGACCCTTATTTTACTTCGAGGTTCACCAGCAGTTAGTAACGTAATGTACATAAGCACATAGCGTGTTTTTAAATAGAATCGTATGAAATTGTCTGTGAAAACTTTAAATGAGTAGGAAATTTGAGTTTCAATGCCAAAAAAATATGAAAAGTCATTTATTCTCTGTGGGCTATTCTAGAAAAAATCCAATTTCCAATAATGTTTATTGATTATTCAAAAAGGTTATATAAATACGCTAACTCTAGAGTTTTCTTCAATGGTTTTCGAACACACGCTTTCGCAATCAATTCGTTGGTAAGGCAAGGCTGCGCTTCGAGGGTGGCTCTGTTTTGTCTTTATTTCGAGCCTTTTTTTTATCCCATTTATTTATTTAAGGCTCATTAGCATTTTAGCTGTAATAGAGCCGAATTTTAGTCGTGTACATGTCACGTGGTTATCATATCTATAATTAGCACATTACACAGTTGCCATTCGCCAGTATTCCTTCTATACCATTACATATGGTACATTAACACAGTAGCCATTTAGGCGTAAGAGTATTCTTTCTGTTCTTCCATTATCCAGTTGGACCACCGGACAGCGGAGACAGTTGATTGATCATTGTTGAGTTATTTATAGAACAGTAGCCCGATGTGTCTGGCAGAGCAGAGCAGTTGTATGGATGAATCGATCTTATTTCGACCGTGGATCGATCTCCATCGCTGATGATTGTTGCGTGAACGTAGCTATTCTGTAACAACACAAAGATGGTCAATGAGGGCCCTGAGTTTTGAACTCACGATCGATCGCTTACTAAGCGAACGCGCAACCAATGTGGCTACGGAGACCCCCATATCGAGCCTTTGATTAGAATGATTTATTCGAATATTGATGGCTGTCTGATTGGAAATTGTTTCGTAAGAATAATGGATAATGCGGACGATATCAACATTCTCATACGTAACAATCACGAATTTGAGTCTTAAAACTAGTTCATTATTTCAGTATTTATGGTAAAATTAAAAGGAATTTCTCTAAACCGCACTTTTACGATTTAATAGCTGTCGTTCTGGGCCTCATATGATCAAGGAAATTGATAATTTAAAAAATTTAGGAATAGATTTGTATAAAAATTTCAATTGCGTAGCAAAATGATCAATCACCGAATAGTAGGAATAGATTCTCCTCATTGCAGCATTTGTGGTAGTATCGGTACACTGAAAGGACAAAACTTTGTACTTTAGCTTTGACTGTTTGGCCGTGGATCAAGTCTTTAATACATTTGCGAATGAAAATACAAATCAGTGATCCAGAGGAGTTGATTGCGTCACAAATTTCTGAAAAATGTTACAAATCGAAAAGTGCCCTCTGGCTTACTGTAGAGCCAATTTAATTTGATTTGAATAATTTTGGCAAGACTCGCATTGATTATTTGATAGCGTTCAAAGATGGAATACGAGAAGTACGGTGGAACAATAAGATAAAATTTGAAAAACATATCAAAGGGATTCTGAATATCTGCTAAGGTCGGTTAGGCTTTGCTTGGAGTAATAGGTTTTCGCTAGTTCGTAATATGTTGGTTATAGAAAAAAAATCAAAGGATTTTCCAATGTTTGCTAAGGTCGGTTAGGTTTTGCTCGGAGAAATTTTGTTTCACTGGTTCGTAATACTTTAATTACCAACCCCGAGTTGCCGCGGGTAATCGGTATTGCTAGCCTTAGGTTTAGATTAGGTTAAGGTTTTCTACTCTTTTTAGCAAGCGAAAATGCTAATTGAGAGAACAGGTAATGAATTGTAACTGATGAAAATTAAATAAATAAAAGGAATAAAAAAAATTGGTCAAATGACCGCTCATGGTAGGTAAAAGTATCATACATATGATTATCAGGAAAAACGAAAGAAGAAGAGAAATAGAGATTGAGAAATAAAGTAGTTTTATAATATAGAAAAAGTAACAAAGAACGAAAATCTGGAATTTAACGATTTTGGTAGATTTAGTGTTAAAAAATTGTATATCCTTCATACTTTTGGCTGTAACTTTTTTAACTTTCTTAACTTTTTTAACTATTAAAATTGATGAAGTTCATTTAAATTGGAATTAAATAATAATAATACAAGTGTAAACTCGCCTTCACCTGTTTGTAAATATCCAGAAACATACCTGGAAAGCACAAAAAAATATCAGTTATGAATGATTTTGTTTTATACAAGAGTTTGGTGTAAAATTATGAATAAAATGAAATAAAATGAAAACAAGTAAGTATCATCGGATATGCGTAGGGTAGAAGAAAAAACGAGAAATGTGTGAGCTCGAGGTTTAAAAAAATATACTACTTTGTAATTAAAAAAAAATCACGCAATACATATTTAAATTGCGCAATTTGTATAGATAATGAAAACATATTCAGTTTTATGGGCACGAAATGACACGTATACTGAGTTGAACAGCATGCAAGTATGGATCAATTTTGCACCCTCCCTGTTCAACGCATTTTTCTCACTGTAATTTTATTTATTTTCCCTGCTTAAGACCAAGTCGTCAAGGGTGATCACTACATATCAGACGAAAAGATAAAGGCAGTCCTAGATTTAAAAGAAAGTAAAAGAATGTTTCAGTGACAGAATAAAAAAAAACATATTTCAAGAAAAGCATAAGCATTTTTCGCGACATCATTAAAACGAAATACAAACGCCTATAAATTGTACTTCAATGCGCTTTTTCCGAACTTAACAAATGCTTTATCTTTTCCCCCACTTGTAGTATGTATGTAGGGGAAAGTCGGGAAAGAGGGACAGGGTGGGAAAGATGGATACCTATGTGTGATTGATAAATTACATTTTTATTCTAAATATTAATGATGTACAAACTTGCAATTCAGTGTATCAATACCTTTATCACATACTGCGTACGACTAATTGTAAATAAAAGAATAATCTACAAAAAGCAGCTCGATGTAAATTTTCGTCTGCAGAAATTACGGTTCTCATTGTTATCGAGTTTTATTTTGTGATATTTTTAATTTCGTGAGGATATATCATCACTTTTCTTCCAGTGAGTTTTCTCATTTATACTCCAGAAATGTTGATGAAAAAAATACTTATTAAGTCGGGTAAGTCGGATACTACATCAGAGGATGTTTCGTCCGGGGACGAGTCTGCTAACTCTAGCAAGCCCCCCTCTAAAAAACCTGCAAATATCTCCTCTCCAACCCCCCTCGCTCCTACCCCAGCTCAGATTTCGCCTCCCAATCCTGTTGTCCCCGATCCCCTTCAATCCTCGTCATCTCCTTCTCCTCCTGTTATCTTCTCTCCACGTGTCAAGGTCTATCCTGAAGATGCACCTGGAACTGGTCCGTGGGTTGTTTTCTTCAGGCCTAAGCCAAACGGAAAAGCACTTAATGTTATTCAGATCATGAAAGATCTGGCAAGATACTCCTCCGTGACAGAAATTACGAAGGTTAGACCGACCAAACTGCGTGTTGTCGTGGCTGATCGGAAAGACGCAAACGGTATTGTCGTCGACCAGAGGTTTACCCTGGAATATCGTGTCTACGTGCCTTCCCATGACGTAGAAATCTCGGGGGTGATAACCGAAACGGGTCTGACGTGCAAATCAATTATGGAAGGAGATGGCAGATTTAAAAAGCTGCCTTTGATTAAGGTTAAAATCTTAGAATGCCGACAACTCGGCAAAGTCTCCCAGGAAGGGAAAGAATCGAAATTTACGCCGTCCGACTCGTTTAGAGTCACTTTTGCTGGCTCCGCCCTCCCTGACTACGTTATGGTGGACAAATTGAGGCTACCGCTGCGACTCTTCGTGCCAAAGCCCATGACTTGCCTGAAATGCAAGTCAGTTGGTCACACAGCAGCTTACTGCGCCAACAAGGAGCGCTGTGCCACTTGCGGAGAGCAACATGTGGACAAATCCTGCAGTGCGATTGAGCAAAAGTGTCCATATTGCGGAGGAAATCCGCACGTGCTCTCGGCTTGTGAAACTTACAAGAGTCGCTGGGAGAAGCAGAAGCGCTCTTTAAAGGAACGCTCGAAGCGCACTTTTGCGGAAATTTTGAAGGGCGCTTCTCCATTGGCCCAACAGCAACAACCTTTAACCGCAAACAATGTCTTCGCTTCGCTGCCAGTTGACGAAATGGAAGCGGATACAGCTAACGAGGGCACACCGTACATCTTCCAAGGGAATCCCCGGCGCAAAAATGTGACCACTCCCAAAGTTCAAGGACAAGCCCCTCCGGTTATACCCTCTGTTAGCATGCCTAAAAAATCGAGTGCAGCGGACAAGCAAAATCAGGTTCCTCCTGGCTTCCGTGGGAATAATTCACCTTCGAACGACCCAGCACTCGAAGGGACATCAAAAACCCCAACTGTCCCTATTTTACCGTCCAGTTCAACTTCCCAATCGGGATTTATAAAGTTGACTGACCTTGTGGCTCAAATCTTCACATGCTTTAATGTTTCCGACTCCATCAGAACCATTGTCATATCAATGCTTCCAGTATTAAAGACAATTTTGCAACAATTGATGCAAACATGGCCCCTCCTTGCAATGATTATCTCTCTTGATGTCTAATTCAAATAGAGAGGTCGGAGATATCACTGTTTTACAGTGGAATTGTCGTAGTCTTATCCCTAAATTGGATACATTCAAATTTTTAATTCATAACTTCAATTGTGATGTTTTTGCTCTGTCCGAAACTTGGCTTTCTTCGCGAGATGATCTCTCTTTCCACGATTTTAATATTATACGCTTGGACCGTGATGACAGATACGGAGGGGTGCTATTGGGGATCAATAAGTGCCACTCATTTTTTCGAATTGACCTTCCACCTATTGGAGGGATTGAAGCTGTTGCTTGTCATGCAAACATCAGAGGAAAAGACCTCTGTATTGTCAGCTTGTATTGGCCTCCGAGAGCTGCGGTTAGCCGCAAGCAACTTGTTGACATGTGCTCACTCCTTCCTGAGCCACGATTGATCTTGGGAGACTTCAATTCTCACGGAACTGCCTGGGGGGAACAGTACGACGACAATCGTTCACTGTTGATATATGATCTTTGTAACAGCTTCAATATGACACTTTTGAACACTGGGGAAACAACACGTGTACCTAAACCTCCTGCTAACCCAAGTGCTCTTGACCTCTCGCTTTGCTCGAATTCACTATCATTAGATTGCAAGTGGAATGTAATCCAGGACCCCAACGGTAGTGATCACTTGCCAATCAAAATTTCCATCACCATTGGGTCGAATTTTTCTGAATCTATAAACATGGCATATGACCTCACAAGACACATTGACTGGAAAAAATATGCGGACGCGATTGCTCTAGCCATCAATTCCAGAGATGGTTTACCTCCATTGGAGGAGTATAACTTCCTTTCTCGTTTGATCTATGACAGCGCGGTTCGCGCTCAAACGAAACCCATCCCAGGCTCCACTATTCGTCGAAGTCCTCCCAATCCATGGTGGGATAGCCAATGTTCCAAGCTTTATCAGGATAAATCGAACGCATTCAAAGCTTTTCGGAAACGTGGAACCATTGAAAATTTTCAATCGTATTTGGACCTTGAAAATCAATTTAAAAACTTGATCAAAGGGAAAAAACGTGCTTATTGGCGAAATTTCGTGGGAGGTTTGTCACGAGAAACGTCAATGAAAAAATTATGGAAAGTGGCTCGAAACATGAGAAATCGCTCTTCATCCAATGAAAGCGACGAATATTCACATCGATGGATTTTTAATTTTGCACGGAAGGTTTGTCCTGATTCCGCTCCTGTGCAAAAAATTGTTCGAGATATACCACAAGATAGGTGCGATCTTGATTCCGAGTTTTCGATGGTAGAATTCTCTCTTGCTCTCCTTTCATGTAACAATTCTGCTCCGGGATCGGATAGAATTAAGTTCAACTTGCTGAAAAATCTCCCTGATGTGGCGAAACATCGCTTGTTGAACTTATTCAATCGGTTTCTGGAGCATAATATTGTTCCAGATGATTGGAGACAAGTACGAGTTATAGCTATTCAAAAACCCGGAAAACCCGCGTCCGACTTCAATTCGTACCGCCCAATAGCAATGCTGTCTTGTATACGGAAATTGTTGGAGAAAATGATCTTGTTTCGCCTTGATCGATGGGTTGAAACGAATGGCCTACTCTCAGATACACAATATGGGTTCCGCAGGGGCAAGGGGACGAATGATTGTCTTGCGTTGCTTTCTTCAGAAATTCAAATGGCTTACGCCGGAAAAAAACAAATGGCTTCAGTATTCTTGGACATAAAGGGGGCCTTTGATTCTGTTTCAATAGAGGTTTTGTCAGACAAATTACACTCTCGGGGTCTGCCGCCTCTATTGAATAATATGTTATATAACTTGCTTTGTGAGAAACATTTGAACTTTTCTCACGGAGATTCGGCAGTAAGTCGGGTCTCTTACATGGGCCTCCCCCAGGGCTCATGTTTAAGCCCCCTTTTGTACAACTTCTATGTAAGCGACATCGACAATTGCCTTACACAAAATTGCAGCCTAAGACAACTTGCAGATGATGGAGTGGTGTCTGTCGTAGGATCAAACGAATCCGACCTGCAAGGACCCTTACAAGATACCTTGAACAATTTTTCAACCTGGGCCATTGGGCTAGGGATCGAATTCTCCACGGAGAAAACAGAGATGGTGGTTTTTTCTAGGAAGCATAGACCAGCAAAACCAAAGCTTCAACTTTTGGGTAAACCGATCACTCATGCTATGTCATTCAAGTATCTTGGGGTCTGGTTCGACTCCAAATGTACTTGGGGGGCCCATATTAGGTATCTGAGTAAAAAATGCCAACAAAGAATAAATTTTCTCCGTACAATTACCGGCACCTGGTGGGGAGCCCATCCCGAAGATCTTATAATGTTGTATAGAACAACTATTCTCTCAGTGATGGAGTATGGCAGTTTCTGTTTTCAATCAGCTGCCAAAACACACTTAATTAAACTCGAGCGAATTCAGTATCTTTGTCTCCGTATTGCGTTGGGATGTATGCCCTCAACGCATACCATGAGTCTCGAGGTTTTGGCAGGCCTACTCCCACTAAAAGATCGCTTCAATTTATTATCTCTTCGGTTCTTCATCCGGTGTAAGGTCATGAACCTATTGGTGATCGGAAATTTTGAGCGGCTGATCGAGCTAAATTTTCACTCCGGATTCATGAGTTCATATCATGAATTCATCTCCATGCAGGTTGATTCTTCTTCGTATATTCCCAACCGTGTTTGTTTCCCTGACTACATCAATTCCTCTGTGCATTTTGATCTGTCCATGAAGCAAGATATCCATGGATATTCAGATTACCAACGATCGAGGATCGCTCCAACGATCTTCGATGAAAAATATAGGGGTATCAATTGTGATAATATGTACTTTACTGATGGGTCCACTATAAATGAGTCCACAGGATTTGGAGTGTTCAACGAATTTTTTAGCACCTCACACAGTCTTCAGAATCCTTGCTCAGTGTATATTGCTGAATTGGCAGCAATTCATTGGGCGCTGGACAGCGTCGCCTCACGACCTGTTGAACACTATTACATTGTAACGGATAGTCTTAGCTCTGTCGAAGCTATCCGTTCAGTGAGGCCGGAAAAGCACTCGCCGTACTTCCTTGAGAGAATACGAAAAATTTTGAGTGCTTTATCCAGACGCTGTTATGTCATTACCTTTGTGTGGGTCCCTTCTCATTGCTCAATTCCGGGTAATGAGAGGGCTGACTCATTAGCAAAGGTAGGTGCGATTGAAGGCGATATTTATCAGCGTCAAATCGCCTTCAATGAATTTTACTCTTTAGTCCGTAAAAATACCATCGCTAACTGGCAACGCAAATGGAACGAAGATGAATTGGGCCGGTGGCTTCACTCGATTATCCCTAAGGTTAGCCTCAAACCATGGTTCAAAAGTCTGGACTTGAGTCGGGACTTTATTCGCACCTTCTCCCGACTCATGTCCAATCACTGTTCGTTAGACGCGCTACTCTTTCGTTTCAATCTGGCCGGCAGCAATATCTGCGTTTGTGGCCGAGGTTACCACGACATCGAACACGTTGTTTGGTCGTGTGAGGTGTATCTTGTTGCCAGATCGAATTTAGAGAACTCCCTTCGGGCTAGAGGAAGGCAGCCCAATGTGCCGGTGAGAGATGTGTTGGCTCGGTTAGACCTTGATTACATGTCCCAAATATATGTTTTCCTTAAATCTATCGATGTTCGTGTGTGATTATCCTTATATCCTTATACCCTCCATTTCTTCCTTTGTGAGTAATTGGTCCGCTTGCTATAAACAGAAGAATGAAATGTAAATTCACAACTGATGTACGAATAGATTTAAGAATTGAGTGTGTGTGATTATCAATATTGTAATAATTTCCTTATACCCCATCCTTTTCCTGAGAAAATGTCACCCTTTTAATCTCGAGTCCACCACGAGTAATCGGTTTCCCACATTACTAACCATAGATTTAAGAAAATTGTTCATATATATAGTTTTAAAAATATATTTAAGATTTCGGCTCCTTTAAACTTATGTAACTGAGCCTGTAAAAATAAACGAATTTATAAAAAAAAAAAAAAGTCGGATACTCAATTTGTTTTGAAAACAATTCGATTATCTCCTACTTATTTTTCAAACAGATGCTCATTAACTACGTTTGTAAGAGTAACCAGATATTATGGACGAATCAGATAGGCGGTTTTTAAAACGTAATCCGAATTTATCATTCCAAACGTGTGAAAGACGTGAAAGAATAAAAAAATTACAAGTCTTTCTAGGTGCTTTTAGTCAAACCTTCTTGTTCGATCATTTTTGAAGCCTCCAAAACTTATCGAGTACATAAACTTGAATTTTCAGTCAGTGTCCATCTTTCCCGTCAGGTATCCGTCTTTCCCGATTCATTCTTTTTTTTCGAAGATGCCGCACACATTAATTTTGAAAAATTTCTGCCTCAAGAACAAATCTTATTATAAAAAGAGACTTATACTATCAATTTATGGTGAGATAGCTATATTTTTTTTAAAAGTCACGAAGAAAGTCAACGTTTACTTAAGGTGTCCGTCTTTACCACCCTTCCCCTATTACTTTTTAGCCAACCGTTGTTTATAAATCGTGATTTATTTTTACCATACATTACGCCCTGCTGAGCAATTTCGCAGGACTGTTAATATAGTATTCAGAAACTAAACTTTATAAGTTTAAATCGCAGATCATGTTCAAACCATCGCATGCAATTATGGTAAAAAGGTACATTTACAATTTCAATAGAAACGGATGGTAGGAGAAATGCAGCATCGGCACTAGTCTTTCATAAAATCTCTCGAAATTTTAGGCAAAACTAGGATGATGCCACCCATGTTGCGCATTTTGACACCACCAGTAGTACCATGGCCAAGTGTTACTTCACCGTATACACGCTCGATAACAATCTCCTAGAAAGCGAGCGGGTGCGAAAGTGTAGTTTCGTAGAAAGTGAAACATGAAAGAATAGTAACATTCATTTCATTTTCGCCCACACTCCCTCCTCTCACCATTAAGGAATAAGATAATAGATTTATTTTCCAACACGAACATCTTGCTATGCTTTGGCTCTAGAATATTGTTAGGAAAAATAGAAACGAAAGTGTCGCTCGCTATCTGTTATAAAGGACATGTTAATGGCGGCTGACATCTGGTTGCTTCTATCCGCTTTGCATGCGCAAGCCATTAGTCGCTGAGATTAGCATATGCAACTAGAATATGGAAACAGGTTTGCGGGGGGGATTACGGTTTCTAGTTAGTATTAGTTGTATGAAAAGAACTTATTCTAATACACTCTGAAGGAAATGGAAAGTACTAGCCTTTACATTATAATAACGCGTAGATGGGCAATTTTCTGTCCAATTGAGTAAACGACACAATTTAAAACTCTCTCCGAATTGAATGAAATTTCCAATTACAGTGCAGAAAAAAAATCTTGGTTCAAAAAAGTCACGATTCGAAATCCGTTGCTCAAAAATCAATATCTAGGGGAAAGTCGGGAAAGACGGACACCCCTGTGTAATTGATAATTTACATTTTTATTTTAAAGTTTAATGATGTACAAACTTGCAATACAATGTATCAATACCTTTGACACTTACTGTGTATACCTAGCTGGCTTTCTGTTGAAAATGTAAATAAAAACAAAAAAGTAATCCACAAAGAGCAGCTCGGTGTAAATGTTCGTCTTCAGAAAATTATTATTTGGGGTATTTTTCCTTACGTGAATGTTCCACAATCACTTCTCTTCCAGTTCATCGAATCAGCGGTGAAGTTTTCTCATTTTTACTCCAGAAATATTGACGAAAATAAAATACTAATCAAGTTGGGTAAGACGGACACTTCACCGACAAAAGACAAACATTTTGTTTTGGAAACAATTTGATTATCTCCTCCTTCTTTTATTAACAGATGCCCACTGACTACGTTTGCAAGTGCAACCCATATCATGGACGAATCAGCAGAGCGATTTTTAAAACGTAATCCGAATGTGACATTCCGAATGCCGGAAGCTATTTTAAACATGAAAAAATAACAAAAATTACCAGTCCCTCTTTTCGCCTTTCTATGTGATTTTAGTCTAGCCTTTTTGTTAGATCATTTTTAAGGCATATTTGAAGACCTCCAAAACTTATCGAGTACATAAACTTGAATTTTCAGTTAGTGTCTATCTTTCCCGCCGTGTCTCCGTCTTCCCCGATTCAATCTTATTTTTTCACAGATGCCGGACACATTCATTTTTCAAAATTTCTGCCTCGAAGACAGATTTTATTATAAAAAGAGACCTAGAATATCAATTTGTGGTGAGATAGCTATATATTTTTGTAATATTCACGAAAAAAATCAACTTTTACATCTTTATCACCCTTGCCCTATATCTATACGGATAGTCAAAGCTATCCGTTCAGTGAGGTCTGAAAAGCACTCCCTTGAAAAAGTACGCGAAATATGGAGGTCTTTGTCCCGACGCTGTCATGACATCACCTTTGTGCGGGTCTCTTCTCATTGCGATTTGGGGCAATGAGGAGGCCGACTTTTCTAGCAAAAATAGCTGTGGTCGAGACGACATATATAGGCGCGAAATCGCCTTCACTGAGTTTTATTCTATACCCCGTCAGACTGAAATGGCTAACTGGCAGCCCAAATGGATCGAAGATTAATATCACAATATCTCAATATCTCAATATCCCAATATCTCAATATCTCAATATCTTCTTCTTCTTCTTCTTCTTCTTCTTCTTCTTCTTCTTCTTCTTCTTCTTCTTCTTCTTCTTCTTCTTCAATGGCACTAACGTTCCTAGAGGAATTTCGCCGTCTCAACGTAGTATTACTTGCGTCATTTTTATTAGTACTTAGTTGAGATTTCTATGCCAAATAACACGCCTTGAATACATTCTGAGTGGCAAGCTCTAGAATACGCGTGATCACAGTGCAAGTCGGAGGAAATTTCTTTGACGAAAAATTCCCCCGACCAGAACGGGAATCGAACCCGAACACCCTCAACATATCTCAATATCCCAATATCTCAATATCTCAATATCTCAATATCTCAAAAACCTCAAAATCTCAATATCTCATAATCTCAATATCTCATAATCTCAATATCTCAGATCGAAATCAGAAGTTTCTCTTCGAACCCAACGGAGGCAATTCAATGTACCGGTAAGAAATGTGTTTGTTAGTTCAAACCTCGGTTACATGTCTCAAATCTAACTATCCCCAAACCGACTGCGAGCAATCGGTTTCCCATCATATTAACTAGAGATCAAATGGATATACGGTAACTATCTGGTATCCGGCCTATCCGCCCAATATTTGCCATCTGCCGAATAGTTACTCACTATCCGGCCGGATACCGAATATTTGAGGAAAAAAAAGTTATTATTTCTTATCAACATAGGAAAAATTATAACAAAATAGCATTTAAACATCATTCACACGTGAATAAAAATAAGGTGTGATTACTGACATGTCGAAAATGTTATTAAAATTTAATTATTGTCAACTCATATCATCAACGTTTTATTCAGCTTCATCGCTTTCGTTTCGTTTAACAGGTGTTGAAGACGGCAATGAGCTGTTATTCTCAGAAAATTCGTCTCAAGATAATTTTGTATGATGATTTTGATTAATTTTGTCTGTCTGTTTACCTTTCGACAACTCCTAAATGATCTGACCTGAATCTCGTGTCTCGTGTGTTTTTTGGTGCAACAACATGCGGTATTACCACGAATATATGAAAACCCAACGCACTTCTCCACCAAGCCTAACAAATGTTGAGTCTTCAAATTAGCGAATGTGTCGCCGATCATAATAATTTCGGTTTGTAGTGAAGTAAGTATACCCCCTTTCAGACTACCATCCCTGAAGACAGTTTCAAGTTTGTTCTCAATCTCAATGAAAATAATTGATTGCTGATTGCATGTAACTCTTACTCTCACTCGGTCAGTATTAGAATTATCTCAATACACTTACAAAAATCTACTTATTATAATATAAAACCATTATCAGAAAAAAAAAACTGTTCCAAATTCCTTGTAGAAAACATGATACACTATTACATAGGATGTTTTTTTTCAACTCGCAATAATCGCACCTCGCTAAAACCACATTGGTTAGGATATCGTCACTGCGCAAAGCTAAATATGATGTTTATTCTAAACGAAAAATTCAATATTCGTTCAAAATTTTTATTTAAAATGTGTTATATTATTATTTCTTACTTAGATTTGACGCTTTATTTGGATCATGTCACATGCCGTTTCTCTTATTTTTGTATTTGCTGCCGCCGGATATCCGGCTATTCGACCTCTATCCGACCACTATCCGTTTCATCACTAATATTACCCATTGAGTTAATAAAAAAAAGTGATATAAAATGTTAAGATAATTGCTTTTTTTACAGAACCTGTAAAAATCATTCAAATTAAAAATAATGCGTATTGACTTTGTCGTGAATCTGACATTCTCGACTTATAACAAATATGATGTGATCAAAATCATGTTTTTGATGTTTCTTTAATTTTTTGCACAATTTCGAAAACAGTCCAGTTGCAGTGCTTCCATTATTCTTTATAAACCACCAAATTTTTATCTCATTCAATTCCTTTTCACTGCAACATATTTTCAAACTTTCAAAAATAGTTTGAAGTAAGTATAATTAACCCCCTTCACGTATAACGTCGAACCACACTCGTGGCGATTAGACTGTGTCAGAACCTCACTCGTTGTTTCTGGATGTGAAATAATTACATAGCTTCAGGCGTATGATGTTCATGGGAATGCTTCGATACCATATAACTGAAGATTATGTTAGTTTTCCTAAAATTTTTAATGAACTTAAAAGAATGAATTATTATCAATTTAATAAATTTGTTCGTAGCAATAAATCGTTTGTTTTTATTTCAAACACAACTTCTTTACTACATATATTTGCTCCCATATATCATAGGGCACCCATGTTAGATACAAAGGCTCTACAGCAGTGTCTAAGAATTTCAACAAATATTCACGAGTAACGAACATGATTTTATTTCAGTGTAAATGACTTTCTTCAGCTTGAAACACATTGCCCTCATTATATTGATGACAATAACAAATGAGTTCATTTTGTTCATATCGCTGATGCATGAATAAATTTTCATTTTTTCAGCTCAGTGTTTTTTTTATGTCGCGCCTCATTTATCATAAAAAAGTACCTACACGAAGCAATTCTCATCAGTCAAACAACCACTTCCTCCTCCAATCGTTGCATTATCGCCATTTTCATGGCCATCATAATAGAGCATTTTTTCCCCTTTGTTCCTGTTGGTTTGGGGCTGTCCACATATCACGTGGACAACTTTAGGGGGGGTAGGGGTTACAAAAATGTCCACGCTTGTCCACGGTGAGGGGGGAAGGGTTTTGATAATGTCCACGTGGACACGTTAAGTATTTTTTAAAGTAAAGCATTCAAGTTGATAGTCAAAATTTAATTAGATCTGTTTTGTATTTACACGATTTTTTTAACTTCACGCCCGCCCTGAGTACTCAGTATTCATCAATAAAAAGACTGAACTGCCTGAGAGTGCTGCTCGGTCAAACATCCATATTTTTTCATATGACTGAACCTCTTTCCTGAAATGTATATTTTGAAGGTAACGTACATGAACTAGGATCCATCAATTTATTCCAATCAGTAATAGAGGGCCATTAAATCTGTCAGGATAAAGACAACCAAAAACACAAAGAATGTTGGATTTTTTGTAGTATTAAAAATCACGACTTAGATGCGGGTTGAATTCAACTTTTGCTCTTGATAACAAAACTGTTTGATTTTTTTTCGAGAACTCTCAAGGATTTCTGAACATTGATACGAGCAACAAATTCTTCCATGAGTGTAAGGGCCGTATCTCTGCAGATCTACAGGGTGGGCCATTTAAAGTGGATGGATTTGTTTTTGCAATAGCAAAGTAAAGAAGTGGAATTTTAAATTTTTTTTTTTAAATTCATTTATTTTGGTCCAAGGAGATTTGTTCTAACTACTTTTTGATTATGATATCTCGTAAATGACCGCCTCTGGCCTTGACCGCAAAATGTGCCCTTTTTTCGGCTTTTTCCATCACTTTGCCCAATGTTTCGGCCGATATGGCAGCAATTTCTTGTCGGATATTGTCTTTCAGCGCAGCCAGGGTCCTTGGTTTACCAGTGTATACCTTGGATTTTAAATATCCCCATAAAAAAAAGTCAGGAGGCGTCAAATCAGGTGATCTCGGTGGCCAGTCATAATCGCCGTTTTTCGATATTAATCTTCCGGGGAACATTTCGCGCAATAATTTGGTCGTGGCAGCCGCTGTATGGCATGTAGCGCCGTCCTGTTGGAACCAGTAATTGTCCAATTCATTTTCACGAACAAATGGCAATAAAAAGATGCCTAACTCTTGCGAACGATGGCGACCGATGTCGATGGAGTCTCTGCAACACTGGCTCGAACGGCATCAATATTCTCGTCGAAACGTCTTGGTCGTTGTCTGGACAGATGACTGGCATTACCAACACTACCAGACGATATAAATTTGGCATATAATCGACGTATAGTGTTGTCTCCAGGCGATGTTTTAACTTTATTTTTATTTTTCCACGCACGTTTAGTTAACACAATTGAGAAGTTAATTTGAATGTACAGCTGAACAATTTCAGCGCGTTGTTTAGGTGTGTAGTGTTCCATGGTTAAAATACTGAAATGACGCTTCCAACGCGGTATGACATTTGTTAATCTGACATCTCTGTCAAAAGTTATGGGGTTGCCAAATGCTTCCACTTTAAATGGCCCACCCTGTATTTCCTGCAATGATGTTGTTTTTCATTGATGTCTGGTAATTTTTGTAATACGCTTCTTTTGAGTTGTCTGGAAAGTTCATGCTTCTACTGCTGGCAATCAAATCGAGACAATTATTAAGATTAATCCTTGATGCACATGAATTGGTAGATTCGCTACAGATGTCGAAAATCACCGTTCATGAGAAACGAAACATCACGAAAAACGCTACAATGCATGAGCTATATTTTAACCCATATTACGGAACCCGATCGGATTTGACGTATCGCAATCCGAACGAGATAAAGTTTTGCACTCTGCATTTCAATGTTGCAACATTTGATAGGATTTGACTCAATCAGATTAAGGGGGATAGAGACACGAATTTCGGACGTTTCTTCGAGCTCCGAAAAAGTAAAACAAAGAATATTTTTACCATCCATTATATCACTATTTGTTTATCTATCTTTCAACAATAAAACAAGATTTGAACGGAAAAAAAAATATATATATTCATAATTAGAAGCTGATCAAGTGAGGGGGCTCAAAAAAAAGTTATGCCATGGCGTACACGATTCCAGCCCTTCTGCTTATCTGAAACAAACAAATCGAACAGATTCTGAATCAGTAAAGATGCCACTATCGCATGAACCTCGGACAAGTCGAAAACGTGTTTTTTGACAAAATGGCGGAAATTTGAAGCAAAAAATGCTGTTCAAAAAATTTTTTTCGAGTTTCTTGATTTTTTTTTAAATAGTAAAGTTACGAAATTATGATTTTTTATAGGTTCATGGGATAGAGAGATGCATACAGATTGTATTCATATAAACGGATAAGTAGAACTTGAGATATCGTGTAAACCAGTTTGCAAAAACATGTTTCGAGAAAAACGCGTTTGAAGTTAATTGTTATGGCCGTACTAGATAAGATATCGCATCGCTAAAATGTCTATAACTTCGTAAATAATGAGATTTTCGAAAAGTCTCTTCTATGGTATATTCTTAAATGTGTGAATTAAAGAAATGTGAAGAAAAAATTGATTTTTTTCAAATTTATAGACTAGAATAAAAAAAGAACGCAACATTGCTAATTTCAAATCCGACCGGATTCTGGAATAAGGGTTTATTTCACCGAAAAACACTTGAAGGGACTTATCTCAATCTGTGATTCGTTTCATAAACGCAACGATAAACATATTTGTAGCGAATTGTGAAGACCAAATCATTCACAAGAATGTTGAGTGTAAAAAAAATCTGCAAGTGAATGGAACCCCGAAGCAGGTTTACGCTTGAAAAAAGTAATGACTGGGTCTGGCAGGATTGGAAGGAAATCTGTATCATGTGCCTCTACCAAGCAACTAGTTTCGATGAATTGCAACAAGTACTGCTAGCAGCTGAACGTATTAAAATCAACGATCCAGAACGCTTCTTGGGCACTTCTAAAACTCCACCTGCTCTACTCACCAGATATTGCATCTTCAGATTATTAACTGTTAAGATTCTTGTAAGAACTTCAACTTACTGCACATCATAAGTTCTGAGAGGATGGAATTCTCAAGTTACATGAAGGATGCTGAAATATTCAGAAAAAAAACGGTGCATCTATGATCGAAAAGATGTATGTCTACAAAAATATGATTTTGGTTTTTTCCTTAGAATCGGCACGAATTTTTCAGGACAATATTTAACATTATTTATCAATTAAGGGTTGTAGGTCAACGGAATCATCGATCACGATGATACTGCAGATGTTTTGTTTTTACTAGGTCCATTGTAGCCATCAGGCACTACCGAACCTGTAAAAGTGAAAGTCATTGATGTTTAGACGAGAAAATTCTGTTTTCAAACAAAGTGCTTAATTTCATTGTGTGATTTTTTCAAAACTCAAAACGCCAGTCAGCATTAATAAAAATACTCGAGAGGAAGTTCACAATCGATATTTTGATATGGATATGGAGCTAAAGTAAATGGAATTCGGAAGAAAATAATGAGCTCCCGGACAATGTTGAAAAAAAATCGAAGATTTCATGACAAATCGTTACTATTGGTAAGGCTATAATTTTTATCAATCAAAATATGGAATAGCAAATAGAAACAAACTTGAAATGAAATTTAAGCGAAAAAAATTGAATTTCTTAATTTTTTCCTCAAAGCCGGAGGAATGTCCACGTGGACAACAAGGGAGGGGTATAAGGAATGTCCACGCTTGTCCACGGAGGGGGAGGGGGGTGTCGAAAATCATGCTTTTTCTGTCCACGTGGTATGTGGACAGCCCCTTTGAGTAGTGTAAAGACAGAGATCAAACGCGTGATCAACTGGACTTTGCAGAGCGAATCGTTGTGTAACTTTATCAACAAATCAAAAATCATATATATATAAATGCCGCACACCAAATAGCAGAGGATGGAGGATCTCCTGCCATGGTGATTTCTGACACTGAAACCAGTGACTCTCATCCCCTGTCATGAGATCTCTGACACTAAAACCAGACACTCCCCTAGTTTACTCAAGGAACTGGAAAGTAACAAGAACGTGTTACCACATCGGAAAACATTTCACCAGAGAAAAACTCCACACTTCTTCCATTAAATCCACGAATTCTCCTACCCACCTCTCATACTCGTATACCCCCTCAATGCATCTGTCACTATATTTGCTTTCTTCCGGCTCGAAATTTGTGGTAGCCGCCTGTTAAAATATGCGCAGTTCTTCCTGGCCTATGGTTGATCTTGATAGGCAAACACATCAAAGACTTTCGCCCTTTCCAGTAGAGTCTACAAACAAATTGCATACTACGTAATTAGCTAATGTTTCACAACCGTTTCAATAAATTCTGAGAGGGAGTTATTGATCGAGTTGACGCGAGATCCGTCTAAGCCTAGTCCATCAGTAGTATTTCTAAACAACCAGATTACTACCTGTTTGTGAATTTTCTGTATGAGCTTATATTTGGCGGAGGTAGTTTTCTTGATGGAGATACGTAGGATTTCTGAAAACTTTGGCTTCAAAAGGAGAAACATTCATGAGAGGGTTCATTTGGCAATATTCTCCTGAAAGCGTTCATCATCACCATTGTCTCAAAAATCCATCATTATGCAATTCGAGTACAGTTCACAATCGTAGATTTCCTTGATCTTCAGTAGTGTACAAAAAGCTCCATTTGTGTACCCTCTTGTATGTTATTGGTCATAGATCCCTACAGCGCTCTTCGTCAATATTTCAGTGGATGACGAAAATCTAGGGGAATTGATGAGGAGTTGCATGATCCAAACGAGTGGGAAAAATTGGAGTGCTACCCACGCAATAGGCTGGCTTTTGGCTGGAATCGAACATGCAAAATAAGTGTGACTATTTTGAAAACGCTCGCCAGAAACAAATAAGCGAATAAATACTTGTATAACCTTTCGTACATCTCGGATAAATGTTATATTCAAGATTATGGAATTCGGATGAATATCTCGCTGGTCAATAGAATTCGGGTAAACATAACAGAACCCCTCAAAATCAGAATGACAAAGCGAGTAAAAAAACACATTTTTCATGTTCTAGAACAACATATACGGTTTCGTCAGAACCTACCTATATACAGCAATGAAAAATTAACTCTTTGAGTAGTATTTTTAAATGTCGGTTTCAAAAATGTTACAAATCATTCACAGGTGAATCGGTACCGTGCAAATATCATCGTTATTGCCTTCAAGGCACAAATTACTCTCCTCGAAATCACACAATGTAAAATGATATTGTTTGTTCGTGCAATGAAGAAGCCAAATTAACTATGTTATCTGAAGTAACAACCCGCCAGAGAAACTTTCGCCTTATTCAATCACTCATGTTTACAAATCTCATGAAACGCTCTCTCTCTCACTCAGCTTAACTTTGTTTTTGTCCGCCCCATCCCTAGAGTAAACCCGTGGGCGATTGATACCACTCAACAAGTATTTTATTGACTAGGTCCCGGTTGATGAGCTGTGAAGGACGTGCTTCCCAATGATTTTGTAATCGCGGGGCGGATGCGGAGGATAAAAATTGCTTCTACACTTTGTTTGATTTATGTCTATCTCACGGAGTCTATTTATTTCTGTTTTGTGCAATATAATGTGTTGGTTATGTCCTTGCTTCCACTGCCATGGGATAGGTTCGGTAAAGTGAGATGAACACATAACTCAGCTCGAAATTAGGGTCGATAGCATTGGGTGTGCGATGCCGATGGCATCGGATTGGAAGTTCGTGGAACTGGGCGCTTTTTTGGGGCCGCAATGGAACAAGAACCTCCTGACGCGCGTTCAGTTACCTCTATCCGTCCGTTTGGGGGAGATGGTGCAAGGGCAGAGCTACGAAATCCCTTACCGCTGCACTATACAGCTGCTACTCCCGCAGTATATGTAATACATACAGCAAAAGTTTCCCATTCTGTGTCGGTTTTTGCCATAATATATACAACATCAAAAATTTATTCAATTTCCATATACCCCCCAAAGATGAGTCTCGAGCGGATCACGAATGTACACAATTTTTTTTTTTTTGCTGTTTCCAGTCCTGAGCTACATATTGCCGCCTCCAGATAAAAAGGGTGCCAAAACAATGCTGAAAGAGAAAGCAGGAGGCAAACATGCCCCCAGAGCAGCGATGACTCGTGCTGTGATGCAATAAAGTCTAATTGGACAAACAAGCCGCGTCCAATGTACATAACCCCAAGCCCTACATCTGCGGTGAATTCCAGCACCGAAAACAGCTTACCCTAGGTCATGGCACTTTCCATCACAGAACGAAGGGATATGCGGTTGAAACGCGATGTGCTTTTTTTGTCGCTTGACGGTCCGCTGCTGGCTAATCCTGGCTGACTTTTATGAGTCTGTGTACCTGTGTGATGTGAGTGGCGTAACGATTGATTTGTTCGGGATAAAGCCGAGTATACATTTTCAGTGGGGTGATTTTTTGGTTACGTGTTTCAATTAGGAGGCTGGAAGGAACGGTCGATGAGCTCGTTCTTAGAGTGGAATAATAATAAAGAACAATAAATAATAAAGAACAAAAATATTGAACTGTACCCCGATTGTTTTCTCTCTAAAAGCTTTTGTTTATAGTTTTTGAGGTATTCAGACCGAAGGAACACTTGGTGTACATTTTCAGGATACCCAGAATTTTTCGAAAAACTTCCTTATTTTTTCATTGAAGAATATATACTTTTAAAAACTGTTTGCCTCAATTAACTATGCGTCCCCATTGGTTTCTTCAAAGTTTGCGTTAAGTTTATTCAAAATTTGTAGGTAATGATTCCCAAATCAGTTTTAAAGAATGGCTCTACCGAACCGTCCACCCGGAGAATATTTATACCTCGTTGCAGCTGGCCATTGTCTAGTCTATTCAGGTGTTCTAGAGCTGAATTTATTATAGTGGAGGTGGCGTTTGACCAACCGCACAGCCTGCCTTCATGTGTTAATTGGTGTGTTTTTGACGAATTCAACGTTTCTCGAATACTTCAAATCTTTATTTGCGATAAATTTATGCTAAAATTGTCTCATCAATACTCAAGATGTACTCTAGCGAAAGATCATTGAAGGTGACCAATGAAGTTGTGATATGGTCGATGTTCAGTCAGACCGGACTAAGTAACAAAATAATTAAAAATGAGTTAGTAGTAGCAAGCAATCGAAAATTTTTCAACCTAAATTCTACTATAATCAGATCACACGTATGTTACAAACAGCCAGGTTTATAACATACATTTATTTTAACTGATCAGCAAAATCTGATAATAGTATGCAGTTAGAGTGGAGCAAGTGTGTACAACCATAGTGACTAGAGAGAAGCCATGTTTTTCTACCAACCAGAAAATGGAAAGAATTTCAAATGATTTTTTTTCTTTCTTTATTATAGAGATTTTCAGCCAAAGGCTGGTTCATCTCTACTTTCAAATGAAATGTTGGATTCATCCGCATCATTTTTCCCTTTGTCCTTCAGTGAACCCGGAAAAGTAACTCATATTAAAACACACAATATACAAATTTCAGTCAATTAATAGTAATTGGAAAGTTGATCTAATATATGTATTATTATATCTTGTTCAGATATATAAATGTGGATACCAGCATCAAATTTAATCTCAATCGTGATTGCTCAGCGCTTGATGCTGGAAAAGCAAGCATTTCGTCTCCAATTTAATTCTAGTCCTGCTTCAACCAGCTCCACGGAGGTTTTGTTCGACGGGAAGTCTGAGAACGGAAGGGTCGATAGTGTGCTGCGAAAGAAGGAAATCAGACCACAGTACAATCAAGATCTTTTTTAAACCATTTTTTTTAATTCGGTGGAGATTCGATGAAAAGATAGGACGTACCGCGTCAGTTTTCATACCGTTAGGTGGAGAGTGTTTGTGTATAATTGAATATCACGTAAGCATTTTTATCTTTATGCGTGGTCAAAAATAGATAATGTTAGTCATTGGTAGATAATAATGAAACAAAAATAGAATCGTATGTGGATGCAGTGAATATCCAAGAGAAGAGATACGACAACGACACAAACATAGACATAGTTTGTGTATTGTTCTCGCGAGAACAGGAATGAGTCATAAATCAATCATCTTCAGCTGCTTCTACTGATCCACGCATACCATCAGTCCTTTTCAGGTCCATCGAAATTATCCGCTGGAGAGTTATTTGTGAAATGTCGATGATTTCTAAATTAATATCCTAAGTAAAGAAAAGCGAATTGTTTTTTTTACCGGAAGAGATTTTTTGTGAATATCGGTGCGTGTTCAGATTTATTAGTGGCAGTAATGATAATAACTATGCCGATTCGATTTTTATTATTTTGAATTAAAGTGGCTTCAAACTTTCTCAGTTTATTCGCCTGAAGCCCTGAAAAAAGCTTACTTGGAAAACTAAACTAAACCATGGTTCTTGAGAAAGGCCATTTAGAAAGCATCGCTATCGTTGGCCGACTGATGAAACGTGAATAACTAATTGGTGTTTATTCAAGATCGATCAGTGGTGAAAGCTGTGTTTTTGCAGTAATTGCTGTTGCTGATGCCACCACACAAACGATTCAGTTCGATTTTTTTATAATGTTTGTTCTAACCCGCAATAATTTCGTAGTGCTACGTTAACAATGCGGTTGTGTCTTAAATACCAGTTTTTTTGTTTTTTTTAATGATTAGTAACACTTTTTCGCTATCCAGAACATTGCGATCGTTCTCAACGGCAAAATGTAGTCGATTGAGAAATTTTGATCAAAATGGTTTAGTATTAGAAAATGATTAAAACAAAGCCTCCCCTGTATTAGTACGTCTCCTGCAAGATTTCAAAGCATCGGAGACGTCATAGTAGACTTTCTAGTGAATGACTGTTAAAGCATCTGACTTAATGGACAGAAAGTTGAGTCAAAAAAGCTCTAAGTTCGCTGTCTCGGAGTTTTTAATCGCGGAAACAAGGAAAATAATTAAGGCACCAGGAGTGAATAGGATAGCAAGCAGGTTACAAGTAATACACTCTGATTACGGACTCTATATTCAGATTTAGTTTCAGTAACTTATAAATCCGAAGCTTTAACTTTCAGATTCGAATTGAAAACATTGAGCTTCAAATACAGATTTTAGGTGCAGATATCAAAACCCAAATTCAGACTAAAAATGTTAGAAACAAACAAAAAAGATTTTGGCGATTTTAGATTCCGACATCAGCCTCAAGTTGCAGTTTCCGGATCCAAATTCAGATTAAAAACGTTGAACATCAGATTCAGATTTTAGATTCCAGACCCAAATTAAAAGTTTAGAGCTTCAGATTTACCTTTTAGATTAAGATTTCAGATTTCATTTTAGAGATTCCAGATCCGAATCTAAAATGTTGAAATTTTGTATTCATATCCAGAATTCAAACACAGAACGATAGCTCCGTGATTAAGATTTTAGATGTAGAAAACAGACGCAGCTTTCAGATTCCGTATCCAAATTTTAAGATTCGAGCTTCCAAATTCCTGATTGCGGTTCAGATCCAACGCTTCGAACTTCAGTTTCAAATTTTTGATTCAGAATCCAGGTTCAGATATCAAAATCCGGATTCAGATTGAAAACGTTGAACTTCGGAATCAGATTCAGTGAGACTCAAGTTCCAGTATCAGGATCCAAATTCACAGCTTCGTATTTCACATTCAGATTCCGTCTACTACGATTTTAAAAATGCTGACATCAGTAGCATAATTAATGTGCTCTTGAATATTTTATTTTTTTAACGCAATTTTGGACAAGGACGACGTGGACGGTGCTGTTCAAACCTTCACGAACATCATGAGCTACCTAATTGACAGGCATGTTCCTAAGAAAAATAGACATTCATCTACTCACCAACCGTGGCAAACCATCGAATTTCGACGACTCAAAACTGCCAAGAGGGCTGCACTCAGGAGATATTCAAAGAACCGTCTCCCAATCTTCAAGCAACACTATTTACGACTGAACCATCAGTACCAAAGAACGTGCAAACGATGCCATGCAATATATCTACGTGGGGTTCAAAGAAAGTTTAGAATGGATCCAAAATCATTTTGGAAATACGTCGATGAGCAACGTAAAGAATCGGGACTTCCATTATCTATGTTCCTTAACGGACAAAGCGCGTCTGATGTTCAAGGGATTTGCAATCTTTTCTCAGCGAAGTTTTCAAGCATTTTCTCAAATGAGAGCCTTTCTCAAGAGCAACTCTCAATGGCCACAAGAAGCGTTCCACTTCAGAACAACTCTTTTTTCCGCATCGATGTCGACGATTCAATGCTACAATCAGCGTTCAACAAATTGAAATCCTCGAAATCTGTTGGACCGGATGGAATCCCATAATTGATTTTAAAAAAATGTGCTGTTGGATTGATGTCTCCAATGCGGATTTTGTTCAGCTTGTCCTTGTCAACGGGTATCTTTCCGTCGCTTTGGAAGAGAGCATACATTTTTCCGATCCACAGGGGACAAAATGAACGTTGATAACTATCGAGGAATCTCTGCCCTGAGCGCGGTTTCTAAACTTTTTGAACTCGTAGTTATGGGACCGATATTTTCCCATTGCAAGCAATACATTTCCATCGATCAACATGGATTCATGCCGAAGCGTTCTACCACAACGAATCTTCTCTCTTTCACAACGTACATATTCGATGGAATGTCCAATGGTGTGAACCAAACGGATGTTATCTACACCGACCTGTCAGCCGCCTTCGACAAAATCAACCACGATATTGCAGTGCAAAAGTTAGACAAGCTTGGTTTCAGCGGAAATCTCCTGCATTGGTTGAAATCCTATTTGACCGGACGCTCTCTCACGGTGAAAATTGGCGATGGCCTCTCTGTTGAATTTTCGGCTACATCAGGAATACCTCAGGGATGTCATCTCGGTCCCTTGATTTTTTTGATCTACTTCAATGATGTAAATCTAGTCTTGGAGGGCCCTCGGCTTTCCTTCGCAGACGATTTGAAGCTGTTTTGCCACGTGAAGTCTGAGGTTGACGCATTATCTCTCCAACGGCAATTAGAATTTTTCCAGATATGGTGTGTGAACAATCGTATGACACTGAATCCGAATAAATGCTCAACGATCACTTTCTCAAGAAGAAAAGATCCAATTCATTTCGACTATCATCTAGATGGTGTTCCACTAGACAAAGTCGAATGTGTGAAGGATCTGGGTGTTTATTTGGACACCAAACTCAACTTCAAAGCACATGTCAACTACGTCGTAGGTAAAGCCTCCCGTAGCCTTGGGTTCATTATGCGTATTGCGAGAGATTTCACCGATGTCTATTGCTTGAAATCTCTATTCAGTGCTTTAGTTCGCTCTACGCTGGAATTTGGAATCCATTCTACCTGAATGGAGTCAACAGGATTGAAGCCGTGCAGAAACGGTTTATTCGGTTCGCTTTACGGCATCTACCGTGGAACAACCCTCATCAGCTTCCAAGTTACGAGAGCCGATGCCAACTAATAAGTCTAGAAACGCTACATGTACAGAGAGATCTAAACCGCGCCTTATTGATGTATGACGTCTTGATGGCTAGGACTGAATGCCCAGTGATCCTCGAAAACATCAATTTTAACATTCAATCTCGAACTCTACGAAACTACGTCTTCCTTCGAGTACCTTTCCGTCGTACTAGCTATGGATGCAACTCAGCCGTTCAAGGCCTGCAGCGGCTGTTCAACAAAGTAGCTTCGGGTTTCGACTACCATATTTCACGAAGTGCGGTTCGGCGAAATTTCATTGTTATTATAAGAAATTTTCATTAATATCATTAGGACAGAAAGTGTCTGTTGATTTACCAAATAAATAAATAAATAAATAAAACGATGAACATCAAATTCATATTGAGATTCAGGCTACAGATTTTAGAATACAGATCCAAATTGAATGCTGCTAACATTATGTTCATATTTTGGATTAAGATGACATATTCAATTTTTAGATTTCGAATTCAGATTCAAAACTTCGGAGATTTAGCCTTGAAGGTTCAGATTTAAATAAATAATACATATTCAGATATAAAAATCCCGATTCAGATTAAAAACGTTGAACACGAGATTCAGATTTATGATCCAGACTACCGATACAGATATCAGATTCCATATCCAAAAGCTTCGATCTTCAAATTCATTTTTTGGATTCATATTTTAGAATTTCTAGATCCCAGATCCCAGCTCGAAAACATTGAAATCCTGACTCAGGTATCAGAGTTCGAATGCAGATTCAAAGCTTTGAAGATTTAGATTTCTGATTTCAGAGATCCAAATTAAAACTTCGAACATGAGATTTATATTTTAGATTGGGTTTTAGATTCAATTTGTAGATTCCTGATACAGTTGCCGTTGAAATTCTGATTCAGATTTCAGATTTCGAATACGGATTAAAAGCTTCGAACTTCAGATTCAGATTCCAGATTCCAATTTAACTTCCAGAGTTAGCCGGTTCAATTTTCAGATTTTATGTTCCGTTCCTAACCGTTGCAGCCAAGCCTTATTTCAGAGTTGTTCTTCAGAAAATCGAGCACACCACTTAAGAAACTTAAGTATTGATCTATTAGTCAAATGAGGGATGTATTCAATTCCAACACTTCTCTAGCCAACGCTTCTCTAACAGTTCGATTCTCGTTTCAATTAACAATTACTTCTCTTCCTGATATAATTCTTTCCATATTTTTGAATGGAAATAGTGGCTGGGGTCTTACCCTGTGAATACAGTTGATAGTCGAAAATCCGAAGTGCCCATTTTTTTATTCTGCATATTAGATCATTTTCTGAAAATATCGTATTTTGTATCGGAAAAACCACATTTGCGTAGAGTTTTATTTCATTATTTTATAAACTATCACTGGTGAATGGTACCGAGTACAATTAATATGTAAGAACAGAGCTCTGAGGGAAAAAACGACCGAAACTGAAAAAAGACACAACAAGATAATTTTACAGTATTACAAAGCCAGACCACATGTTCAAAACTCTGTCAAGAATTACCTAGAGATATTGAACTGGAAAGTTCTACTTCACCCACAATGTTTCCCAGGATCACCTCAGAATACTATTCAACTCGCTTTTATGTTTAAAACTTTTTTATTAAAAAAAATCCGTTAAGTCATACTTGTACACCTAATAGGATAGTCATAATTATTTTAAGTCGTATATTTTTACATGCACATTACAGCGATTGATAAGCCATGTTTTGCTAAGTTTTTCACCATTTTCACTTTTCTCGCGTCTTATGTACATGACCTAACTGATCCACCATTGGACTGTTCAACCAACTATCGGCGCGACTAACGAGTGGCGTGCAAGTGCAAGAAAACCAAAGACCGTAGGCCAGAATGCAAGTTCAGCGTCGTTATCGCTACTAGTAACTCCCGCCTCAAAACAGCCGGCAGATGCTTCTGTAGTTACCGGATTGTATCGTGACAGTTGGTAGGAGTCAGTGAAGAGAAAATAGAAGAGAGAAAAAAGAATAAAATAAAAACATCGCGAGCAGTCACACACAACATGCTTAGACGCAATGCATTTGTTATTATGTTTTACCGTTTGTGCTTTTTTTCGTCTGCATGCAAACTGAAAAATACTCGTAGTTCCTGCTTAGGGATGAAGGTTCATCTTCAAAACAAAATGGAATGAACTCTGAATGTACATCAAAGCCAGAACCTGTTTTTTGTGCATCAACAGTGGTACTCAGACAAGTTCCAATATGCTAATTGAACGGCGACTTATTTCCCATCTGGTTCCACCCAGCTCGCACCATATGTGTTCACAACAGATGCACAAATGCATCCGGAATAAGCAACTGTGAATAAGTGTACAATCAAGCCACTACAATGACGCATCACACTATTAGTCCCATATCCAAATCGTTTCACAGTGGAAAAAATGATAGTAGGTAAAAACGTCTTTTTTATGGATAACAATGCTATTGATTCACAGACAGATTGAAACCTTTAGAAGCACGAACTAATCTAACGCTCTACACGAAACAATACTCGTTTCCG